>NC_091820.1:525000-537500 GCF_041296235.1 Equus asinus | reverse complement strand
AGGACGCTGGCTGGGGCGGGGCCTCGCGCGGGGAGGGGCGGGGCCTGGAGCTGCGCGGGGCGGGGTTTCGTTCGGGACGGGGATGGGCGGGGGCCTCGCGGAGGAGGGGCGGGGAATGGGCGGGGCCTCGCGGAGGAGGGCGGGGCATGGGTGGGGCCTGGCGCTGCGCAGGCGCACTCGGCGGTGCCGGAGCGGAGCGCGGGCCGGCGGCGCCATGGTGCTGTGCCCGGTGATCCGGAAGCTGCTGCACAAGCGCGTGGTGCTGGCCAGCGCCTCCCCGCGCCGCCAGGAGATCCTCCGCCAGGCGGTGAGCATCAGGGGGACGCGCCGGGGCCCCGAGCTGCGGCCACGGCCTAGGGAAGGGGAGGCCCTAGTGTCCGGAGGCCTAGTGACCCGGGGGCATTAGTGACCAGGGTCTGCAGGGCCGAGCGTCCAGGGGGCATAGAGTCCAAGGAGCCGAGCGACCAGGGTCTGCAGGGCCTAGAGTCCAGGGGGCCTAGTGTCCAGGGGGCCTAGTGTCCAGGGGGCATTGTGACTCAGGGAGTACTGAGCGGGGGCCTAGTGACTCAGGGCTGAGTGCCCATGACCCGGGCACCAGGGGGCCCAGGGACCATCGGCCCAGTGACCAGGCCCAGTCTGGGGGCGCGGGCCTTGTGAGGGGCGGAAGACCGTAGTGAGCTGGGTCTGGGACGGTGGGCCGGGGAAGGAGGAGCTGTGTGATCTGGGGTCAGGGCCTTGTTTCCTGGTCACCTGTGGGCCAGGGTGTGCAGGGCTGCGAGGCCCCGGCCCGGGCTCTGCTGAGCGGGTCCGTCCTGGAGCTGCTGGTGGGGCGACAGCGGCAGAGTGGACGAGACTTTGCATGGTGGGGGACGCCCTCTGGGGGACCAGGGTGCTGGAGATGTGAGGAGGGGGCCCCGGAGGCGCTGCCTGGGGTGGGGGCAAGGGGCGCTGTGGGGGTTGTTACAGTGAAGGGGCTGTGTGGGGGCCGTGCAGTATGGTGGGCTGTGCCGCGCAGTGGGGGCCGTGCCATATGGTGGGGCCGTGTCATATGGTGGGGCCGTGTCATATGGTGGGGGCTGTGTCATATGGTGGGGCTGTGTTATATGGTGGGCTGTGCCGCGCGGTGGGGGCCGTGTCATATGGTGGGGCCGTGTCATATGGTGGGGCCGTGTCATATGGTGGGGCCGTGTCATATGGTGGGGCCGTGTCATATGGTGGGGGCTGTGTCATATGGTGGGGCTGTGTTATATGGTGGGCTGTGCCGCGCGGTGGGGGCCGTGTCATATGGTGGGGCCGTGTCATATGGTGGGGCCGTGTCATATGGTGGGGGCCGTGTCATATGGTGGGGCCGTGTCATATGGTGGGGCCGTGTCATATGGTGGGGCCGTGTCATATGGTGGGGCCGTGTCATATGGTGGGGGCTGTGTCATATGGTGGGGCCGTGTCATATGGTGGGGCCGTGTCATATGGTGGGGCCGTGTCATATGGTGGGGCCGTGTCATATGGTGGGGGCTGTGTCATATGGTGGGGCTGTGTCATATGGTGGGGGCTGTGTCATATGGTGGGGCCGTGTCATATGGTGGGGCCGTGTCATATGGTGGGGGCCGTGTTATATGGTGGGGCCGTGTTATATGGTGGGGCTGTGCCGTATGGTGGGGCTGTGCTGTATGGTGGGGCCGTGTCATATGGTGGGGCCGTGTCATATGGTGGGGCCGTGTCATATGGTGGGGCCGTGTCATATGGTGGGGCCGTGTCATATGGTGGGGGCTGTGTCATATGGTGGGGCTGTGTCATATGGTGGGGCTGTGTCATATGGTGGGGCCGTGTCATATGGTGGGGCCGTGTCATATGGTGGGGCCGTGTCATATGGTGGGGGCCGTGTTATATGGTGGGGCCGTGTTATATGGTGGGGCTGTGCCGTATGGTGGGGCTGTGCTGTATGGTGGGGCTGTGTCATATGGTGGGGCCGTGTCATATGGTGGGGGCTGTGTCATATGGTGGGGGCCGTGTTATATGGTGGGGCCGTGTTATATGGTGGGGCCGTGTCATATGGTGGGGCCGTGTCATATGGTGGGGCCGTGTCATATGGTGGGGCCGTGTCATATGGTGGGGGCCGTGTTATATGGTGGGGCCGTGTCATATGGTGGGGGCCGTGTTATATGGTGGGGCCGTGTTATATGGTGGGGCTGTGCCGTATGGTGGGGCTGTGCCGTATGGTGGGGCTGTGCCGCATGGTGGGGCTGTGCTGTCTGGGTGTCCATGCTGTCTGTGGGTTGTGTGGTGGGGCTCAGGTGGGCGTCAGAAGGGTGGAGGCGGGTCTGGGTGCAGAGTGCGGGGTGCCGTCTGCACCTCCATGGGGACCGCTGCGGGGCCAGAACTGAAGGCAGCTCTCAGGCGGGCCCGGGGCCAGGTGGGGTGCAGGGGGTCCGTGACACAGGGCTGCTCCTTGTGGAGGAGGCGGAGGGACGCTACGAGTCAGATGGGGCTGCCCGTCCGGATGGAGAGCTGTCCGTCCATGCACAGGCCCACCTGCCTGTCCCCACCCCACTCGGAGGTGTCACCGTCTCCACGGCCGGCCTCCCACAGGGCTGTCCTACCTGCTCATCCTGCTAGGGGCCAAGTGAAACACGTGCCCCCCGCCCCTGCACCCCGTCGGTGTGGCATTTTTGTTCCATTTCACGTGGGTGGTGCCTTTTCAGTTGTTCAGGGAAGCAGCGCTGGGCTCTGGGCCACCCTGGGAGCCCGTCGACCCCAGCACCCCAGTCAGTACCGCCCTGCTGGCCTCAATGTGGCTGCCGCGCCTCCCGTGTCTTCCCGCCGGCTCCTGGGCCGGGCCTGGGGGAACGTCCAGGGACTGGATGAGCCGGCCGGGAAGCGGGAACGCGTTCCCGTAAACCTTGCACATTCTGTTCCGTGTCCTCCAATTCTCCCGATAAACCCCCAACCCTCCCTTTTCTCCCGTTCCAGGGTCTCAGGTTCGAGGTGGTCCCTTCCCGGTTCAAAGAGACGCTCCCCAAGGCCTCGTTCCCCACCCCTCCCGCGTACGCCGTCGAGACGGCCAAGCAGAAGGCCCTGGAAGTGGCCCGCCGGATGCACCAGGCAAGGCCCCCCCGCCCCTCGGCTCCCCGAGGCCTCGCTCGCTCCCTCGCTCGCAGGTTTTAAACATCCGTGTCCTAAAGAAACGCGGTTTTAACAATAGGCGGTTCCCGTAGCTTATCCACTGCCGGGCGTCACTGTGGGTCATTTGCGTCACAGAGCGTGACCGTCACTTTGTCACTATTTATGTCCTAAACTGGTCCAGTTAACGCAACAGTATCACTTACAGTAAAGAACTAACACAGCTCACTTATTACTACGTAATATCTGCTTGGCAATTAACGTACCAGCGTCCTTGACGTTCTAGAATGAACGTAAGTTAGCGCCAGGTGTCACTATGTAATCCGCTGTGGTAATTTATGTAATGGTGTCATTTAGGATATCGAACGAAGGCAGCTTGTCTATCGCTCCGTGTGACACCATCTCATATACTCGTAATTAATATAACAGTCTCATTTACGATAGAGAATTAGCTTATTTATTAGCTTTATTTATTAGCTTAGAGAATTAGCCTATTTATTAGCTTAGAGAAGTAGCTTATTTATTCCTAGGTGTTACCACATAATTAGTATAATGCATCCAACAGTGTCATTTATTATAAAATTATATAAAATTAATATAAAATTGTATAAAATGAATGTCCGATCGATTACTATTTCTTATCACTATTACTCTATTACTCATCTGTGACTATTGGATACTCTTGTGTGTTACTATCTATCCCTACATGTTGCAATAATGACTGACAGCAGCCTGTCAGGGAACCACACCGCCCCGCTGCCCGTCCTCGCCCGGGGGCACTGAAGGACGCCCAGATCTCGCTCCCGGGAGGGACATCGGCTTCGTGCCGAACGACGCTGTTCCGCGCCCGTCGCAGCAGGGAGACGTTTGCGTCAACGCCGTTTCTGACCCAAATCTGGGTTTCTTGCAGAAGGACCTGCGGGCGCCCGACGTTGTCATCGGAGCAGACACCATCGTGGTGAGTCTGGCTCCCGGCCCCCCGGTTTCCCGACTCCAGGAAGAACTCACCTTAAATTGGATCACGTCTGCAAAAGACCCTATTGCCTCATCACGTCCCGTTCGCAGGGCCAGGGGGTGAGGGCCCGGGCCTATCGTTTGGGGGGGACACAGTGCTGCCCGACACCAGGATGTTGTCCACCGAGCCTTGGGGTCGGTGACGGGAGGTCCCGCGGATCGGTCCTCACGGCGGCTCTGCCACACACGCGACGGCCCTCCGTCCGAGCCCGCGCCTGGCCTGACGGTGACCTGAACCTGGGGACGTTGGGCCGCGATGCCAGCGGGCCGACAACAGTCTCCAGACGGAGGGGCCGTGCATGTGAACACTGAAACAGCCCGGGGTCGGGAAACGCTGGACGGGGCCGTCCCGGGTCCACGTTGCCCCAACGTGCCGTCTGTTCCCGGGCAGCCCGGGTCGATGGGACCTACGTGCGTGCGGGCGGGCGTGCGGGAGCGAGCCAGACACCGTCTCTGGCTCTGGTTCAGGGCGTGTGTACGTGGAAGTGAAAAAGTGAGCAATGCAGGTTCCTCAAACGGCTAAGCATAGGATTACCCTGTGAGTCAGCAGAATGAGCCGTGAGCTGAGCCGTGGACCCCAAACTCACATGTTGGGGTCCTGACCCCCAGGACCTCAGGATGGGGCTGTGTGTGGAGACGGGTCTTTAAGGAGGGGATGGAGGTCAAATGAGGTCATGAGGGCGGGTCCTGATGCAACAGGACTGGGGTCCTGATGAGAAGAGGAGATGAGACATGCACAGAGGGACGACCACGTGAGGACACGGGAGAAGACGGCGTCTACACAGCAAGGAGAGAGACCTCAGGAGGAGCCAGCCCTGCCCGCATCTGGATCTCGGACGTGCAGCCTCCAGGACGGGGAGACCGTCAATGTCTGTTGTTTAAGCTGCCCCATCTGAGGTCCTTTGTTAGGGCAGCCCTGCTTCATACTATTAGGAATATACGCAAAGGAATTGAAAGTAGGGTTCAAACAACATCTGTACACCCGCGTTCCCGGCACTTTTCACGATAGCAGAAAGGTGCAAACAGCCCAAGTGTCCACCAATGGATGGATGGATACATAGACAGAATGTGGTCCATCCGTACGGTGGAATATTACGCAGCCCTGAACAGGAGTGAAGCCCTGAGACAGCTACGACGTGGATGGACCTTGAACACAGGATGCTCAGGGAGAGAAGCCAGACACAAAAGGTCCCATAGTCTGTGATCCCATCGATAGGAAATGTCCAGAACAGGCCAATCCACAGAGACAGAAAGCGGATTAGCCATTGTCGGGGGGGTTCGAGGGGGAAAATTGCTCCATGGGTCCCGAGTGCTCCAGGATGAGGAAGAAGCTTCTGGAAGCAGATAGAAATGGTGGTCGCACGATGTCCAGAATGCACAAAATGCCACACAACCATTTACTGTAAAACGGTGAATTTTATGTTATGTGCATCTCACATCAAATTTTTTTAAAAAAATAACTAGGGTTCTAGAAAGCGGACGGGGCAGCTCTCACGCTCCCGGCTTGGGGCGTGGGAATGACGCCCTCTCTCCGGACTCTCTCGCAGGCGGTGGGGGGGCTCATCCTGGAGAAGCCGGTGGACAAGCAGGACGCCTACAGCATGCTGTCCAGGTGGGTGCCCACCCATCGGCCTCCTGGGAACCGGCCCCCCGTCAGACAGAGCCGTGGGGCAGGGTGGACGGCCGCAGCCTGGCCCGGGGGAGGTCGGAGGTCGGCCAGCGCCCTTGGACGTGAGCCGTGTTCATTCCCCCCTCCCACGGGGCTCACCCTGGGGCCGGGTGGCCATGATCCCGCACCTCCCTCCCTCCCCATCCTTCTCGGCTCCCCGTGTCCATCTGACTGGCTCTCCCCGGGCGCCTCAGCATCTGAGCTTCTGCTCCGGCCGCAGGGGGTCGGACACCGTCCCCCTCTGCCCATCCTGGACCACTGACCCCGGGGCGGGCCACCCTCATCATCTATTGTCGTGGTCTCCGCACCTCCACCGTGGGCTGCCATCTCCCCCTGGCCCGGGACAGCAAATGGGCCTGAGGAACAGCCGGCTGACAGCTGCCCGGGTCTGGGTCTGGGTCTGGGTCTGGGTCCTCCCACGCAGCCGGCCACCCCATGTGGATCCGTGTGCTCCCCAACGTCCGGGACCTTGGATCCCATAAAAGACCGCCCTGTGCTCCCTCCCACTCTGAGAGCGGGGACCACGCTCGCATCCACCTGTGCCTATCGCTCTAAGGGTTCATTGCGGACGCGGTGGCCCGGATGATGTGGGAGAGGCCGGACAGGGAGCGGGGGTCGGGAGTCCCATGGGGCAATGCTGCGTGGACCCGGGGACCAGGGTCAGAGCCCGGCTCCCACCCCAGACTCGCGGACCCCCGGACTCGCGGACCCGGGGACCCGCGTCAGAGCCCGGCTCCCGCCCCAGACTCGCGGACCCCCGGACTCGCGGACCCCCGGACTCGCGGACCCGGGGACCCGCGTCAGAGCCCGGCTCGCGCCCCAGACGCGTGTCGCTCCGTGTCTTGCAGGTTGAGCGGAAAAGAGCACAGCGTGTTCACGGGCGTCGCCATCGTCCACTGCTGCAGCCGAGGTACCGCGGCCGGTCCACCTCCTCCCGGGGTCGGGTCCCCTGGGGGAGGCGCGGCGGGCGCTGTCGGTGCCCTGGGTGAGCGCAGAGGGAGCCCTTTTATCCCCGTGCTGCCCAGGAAAGCGGGGGGGTCCCGCATGGGCACGGGGTTCCCCTCTGCGCCGCCGAGGGAGGCGGGGCCGGGGGCGGTGTCTGTCCTAAAACCCGCCCAGCACCCGCAGGACGTTCCCTTTGAGACCCTGCGGTCCGGACGGCGGAGGAGGAGGCGGGCGCAGGGCGTCGTGCGTGCGTAAATGACGCCCCGACGAAAAAGTTCTTAAAAAACCGCACATAAACCCCCGAAGAGCAATTTTAAAGGCTGGTTTGAGGTCGGCGCAAGGACCCTGAGGCAGCGTTTGAGCTCCTGGCCCCGGGGCTGCCTGATAGCATCCCACTGATGGGGGGGGGGGGGGGGGCCGAGGCAGTGGGTCAGCGGCCCGATGCACCTTGACCTCTGAGCCTTCAGCCTGGGGCCTGCCGGACAGACAGATTATGCCAGACTTTCAACTCGCCTTTCTGTTTCATGTCTGTCCTGCGTCCTCACCCTCAGGCTTCTGTCCTTCCAGACGGCCGTCTGGACACCGACGTGTCGGAATTCTACGAGGAGACGAGGGTGCAGTTCTCGGAGCTGTCGGAGGAGCTGCTGTGGGAGTACATCGACAGCGGGGAGCCCATGTGAGTCCTTCTCGGGAGGCGCCCTCCTGCGTCCTGCCCGCACGTGACCCCGGGGAGGTCACTCCTGGGTTTAGGGTCTGAGGTGCAGACGGTGTGCCCGATCGGTGCCCCGGCAGCCCTGTGGGTAAGGATGCTTCTCAGGAGGTGATCATAAACCGCTTCAGGCCCACCCCGGGCCCCACACCCGCTGCTGTGACGGTGGGATGTCTGGGGAGCTGGGGTGGCCTCCGGGGTCAACTCTGCTCGGCCAGCACCCCTCTCTCTCTGGAAAGCAGAGGCCACCCTGAACCCGATGGAGCGCCAGCCGCCCCAAAGCGTGTCGGCCCCAGACATCAGTGATCCTCGAGCTCGGGTCGCGAGGTCAGCGGCCAGTGGCTTTTGGCCTCGTGTGTTTCCTCTTGAAGTGGCTTGCTCGGGGTCCCCCCGTGGAGCCGGGGGCCAACAGTGGGTAGGCGAGTGTAGACGCCCCCCCGGGGCTGCTGAGGCCGAGGGTGGGAGCCTGCCTTCTCCTGGTTAAAGCCGGTCTCAGGCCAGCTCAGGGGGAAGTCAAGGGAGGAGGCCCCCTCGTTCCCAGGTTGGGGTGCACATGAGTCTTTTGGGGGACCCTAGGGACCCGGTGAGCTCCAGGCAGCTGGGCTCGGCACACGAGCCGTGGCCTGTCCCACCCCAGCCAGGGGACACGCTTCGTGGGTGCACCGCTGGCCCTTGGGCGCCACCTCCGGAGGCGTCGGGCCTCGACTCACGCCGCCCCCGCTTTGCATGTTCCTCCGCGCGGGTCGGGTCGGGTGGGGGGTCCCGCTGGCTCTGCACAGAGGCCGGCCCCGAGCTGCTGTCCGTCTGAGAGGACACGGACCACAGGGAGGCCCCCGGGGGTCCCCGCAGCTCCACACTCTGCAGCGGAGACGGTGCGGGAGGGAGGTCGGGGGCAACCCCAGGGCGAAGCGGGCGGGGTCGGCCTGCAGGACTGGGTGCGGGTGGAAGGGAGGGGCGACGCCCCAGAGTTCCCCGGATGTCCGCCTGGGCGCGGGAGCACGGGGCCGCCCACCCCCGTCAGGAAGGGGCGCGGAGGAGAATGGGGGGCGGGAGGAAGGGGGTCCCGTCTCCGAGTCTTGGGCTGCTCAGCTTGTGCATCATGGTGGGCGGTGACCCCAGGCCGGCTGAGGGGTCCCGTGTGCGCCCTGGACCCCCCCCCCCCGGGTCTCAGCATCTCCCGTGTCCGGGATGCCTCGCGGGAGCCCGAGGTCGGGGGTGTCTCAGTTGCTGGGGCCCCCCTAAGAGAGCACCACAGACTGGGGGTCACCCCACTGCCGAGGGGGCCCCCTAACCAAAGGCTCCTGCCGTTTTAGGGACCTGGGTTTGGGGGAGGTGTTGGGGGGTTCTCGGATGGAAAGGTGCTGGGTGCTCAGTCGCTGGAGGGGGGGTCTTCAAGGACCCCTCTTACCCCCGTGGAAGGAGGTGTCAGCAGGGGGCGCCCGAGGACCCCCATAAAGAGGCCTCCGAATGGGGCGCCTGGAATGCAGGTGCGGGGAACAGCATGGCGGGGGTCCGGGGCCTTGACTGCCGTCCCCAGAGACTGTGGTCCGCGGGCCGCGCACCGGGCCTGGGGTGCAGGGCGGCTCCCCCCGGGGCCGAGAGGGCCACCCGTGCGATGGCCCGGGGCCGGGTCTGAAGGATCGGGTCCGACTTGAGCCCGGAGTCTCACTCCTCTGGGGTGCGGATCGCGGGGTCCCCTCCACTCGTCACGGGGTCTTGAATGACGTGCCGAACGTTGACGTGTCCCCTGACCTTTGGCCGTGTCCCCTCCCCGCCCCTGTGGACCCCTCCCGACCCCGCTCAGGGACAAAGCCGGGGGCTACGGGATCCAGGCGCTGGGCGGCATGCTGGTGGAGCAGGTGCACGGGGACTTCCTCAACGTCGTGGGCTTCCCCCTGAACCGCTTCTGCAAGAAGCTGGCCGAGCTCTACTACCCGTCGGGCCGCGAGGACCCCCGCCCGGCTCAGAGCCACCAGGGCCGCGGCGGCCGGGCCGAGGACGGGGGAGAACGAACGCAGGCTGCGGGCCCAGAGGAGGCCGTTTCCAACAGGACGGGGCACAGCCCGCCCCCGTTCCCCACGGGCCTGCTGGAACTCGTCGACAGCTTCAAAGCTTCAAAGGTACCTGTGCCAATGTCCTGGGGCAGCCCTAACCAACGAGCCCACACCGAGGCCTTAAACCCCAGGGGTCCACCCTCCCCCGTCCTGGAGCCCAGAGTCTGGGGTCAAGGGTCGCAGGGCCACGCTCCCTCCGGAGGCTCCCGGGGAGGGTCCCTCCTGCCTCTTCCATCATCCGGGGCTCCAGGCGTCCCTGGGCTGGTGGCCGCCTCCCTCCCGTCTCTGCCTCCGTCCTCACGGGGCTGCTCCTCTGCGTCTGCGTCTCCTCTTCTGTCTCTGAGGAGGACGCTGTCCTTGGATTCAGGGCCGCCTCCTCCAGGAAGCCCTCCTCTCCAGCCTTGATCCAGGGCCGCCTCCTCCAGGAAGCCCTCCTCTCCATCCTTGATTCAGGGCCGCCTCCTCCAGGAAGCCCTCCTCTCCATCCTTGATTCAGGGCCGCCTCCTCCAGGAAGCCCTCCTCTCCATCCTTGATGCAGGGCCGCCTCCTCCAGGAAGCCCTCCTCTCCAGCCTTGATCCAGGGCCGCCTCCTCCAGGAAGCCCTCCTCTCCATCCTTGATTCAGGGCCGCCTCCTCCAGGAAGCCCTCCTCTCCATCCTTGATTCAGGGCCGCCTCCTCCAGGAAGCCCTCCTCTCCATCCTTGATTCAGGGCCGCCTCCTCCAGGAAGCCCTCCTCTCCATCCTTGATGCAGGGCCGCCTCCTCCAGGAAGCCCTCCTCTCCATCCTTGATGCAGGGCCGCCTCCTCCAGGAAGCCCTCCTCTCCATCCTGCCTTTCATCACACCTGCAAAGACCCCGTTTCCAGACAAGGTCCCATTCCCAGATTCCCAGGGTCAAGACTCGGCCTGTCATTTTAGGCTACCATAGTGCCCCTAACACTGTCCCCGGCTGATTTTTTGTGCCATCAGTAAATGGCTTGGCACACAGAGCGACTTCTGGGATCAGCAGAGGGTGGGTGCGTCGGCCCGGATTTCCTGGGACGCACCCCCTGGTGTGTGAGGCCCCCGCTGGGGGCCGTTGGGGCCGTGGTTGGTGCCTGACCGGGGTGGGGCCTCCGTGCTTGTTTGAAGGTGAGCTGCACCCCTGTTACCCCAGCGTGGCGATGCCAGTGGGTCCCTCATGGGCCTTTCCCAGGTCAGGGAGGCAAGGCGGCAAGTCTGACTGTGCGGCAGCCTTGGGACCCGGTGGCTGGGGGACTCTGGCACTGGGTCACCTGTTTTTCGGAGGGCACACAGGGTCAGCGTCCGTGTCCTCATGCCCTGTGGCCTCCCTGGGGTCAGCGGGCGCCCGTGGCTGCAGCCTCCGCGGTCCGTCCTGTGAAGTGACCTGTGCCGAGCGGGGATTAGAGAAGAGCCGGGGCGCTGGTGGAGGGCTGAGGCTGCGGGACTGGGGGCCACCCCCTCCCCCGGCCACCTCCCTGTTACCTGCTCGTCAGGAGAGAGGCTCTCGTGATTGGGAAAGAAAGGCAGCTGTGGTGTGTTGCAGCTCAAATTCTCTAACTGACCTAAAAATGACCATGAAAACAGCGCTCCTGCCGTGCACCACGCTGGCCCACCATCGAGCTACACGGGGGTTCCAGATGCATCGGCTGTCGTCCGTCATCTGTCTGCATCTATCCGTCCATCCATCCATCTTTCCCATCCAACTCTATCTATCTCCTTCCTATCATCTATCTATCTATTTTTGTCTGTCATCTATCTCTAGCTATCATCTTTTATCATCTATCTTTATATCTGTCTTCCATGTATGCTTCCATCCATCCGTCTATCCTATCCATCATTTCTGTCTATCATCTATCATCTATCCATCTATCTATCCATCTATCTATCTGTCCATCTATCTATCCGTCCATCCATCCATCCATCCATCCATCCATCCATCCATCCATCCATCTATCCATCCATCCATCTATCCATCCATCCATCCATCCATCCATCCATCCATCCATCTATCCATCCATGTATCCATCCATCCATCTATCCATCCATCCATCCATCCATCCATCCATCTATCCATCCATCCATCCATCCATCCATCCATCTATCTATCCATCATCCATCCATCTATCCATCCATCCATCTATCCATCCATCCATCCATCCATCCATCCATCCATCCATCTATCCATCCATCCATCTATCCATCTATCCATCCATCCATCTATCCATCCATCTATCCATCCATCCATCCATCCATCTATCCATCCATCCATCCATCCATCCATCCATCCATCCATCCATCTATCCATCTATCCATCCATCTATCCATCTATCCGTCCATCTATCCATCCATCCATCCATCCATCCATCCATCCATCCATCCATCCATCTATCCATCCATCTATCCAACCATCCATCCATCTATCCATCCATCCATCCATCCGTCTATCTATCCATCCATCCATCCATCTATCCATCTATCCATCCATCCATCTATCCATCCATCCATCCATCCATCCATCTATCCATCCATCCATCCATCCATCCATCCATCCATCCATCCATCCGTCCATCTATCCATCCATCTATCCATCTATCCGTCCATCCATCTATCCATCCATCCATCCATCCATCCATCCATCTATCCATCCATCCATCCATCTATCCATCCATCTATCTATCCATCCATCCATCCATCCATCCATCTATCCATCCATCCATCTATCCATCCATCTATCCATCTATCCATCCATCCATCTATCCATCCATCCATCCATCCATCCATCCATCTATCCATCCATCCATCCATCCATCCATCCATCTATCTATCCATCCATCCATCCATCCATCCATCCATCCATCCATCCATCTATCCATCCATCCATCCATCCATCCATCTATCCATCCATCTATCTATCCATCCATCCATCCATCCATCTGTCCATCTATCCATCCATCCATCCATCTATCCATCCATCCATCCATCTATCCA
>NC_091820.1:467500-520000 GCF_041296235.1 Equus asinus | reverse complement strand
GCCTCATGCGTGTGTCATGCAGAGCGGCACACGTCTGCGTGTGTGTGTGCGTGTGCATGTTGGGGTCACGAGAACGGGAGGGCAAGGTCAGCGGCGTCGGGAGCAGCCAGGGCGGGAGGAGAGGGGAACGGCCGACACGGCCGCATGCAGGGGTCTACGACCGACTGCCTGACCGAGGCCACCAAAGCGACCGTGGGCACAGAGAAGTGACCCTGGGCCTTGATTCAGGGCCGCCTCCTCCAGGAAGCACTCCTCTCCATCCTGGATTCAGGGCCGCCTCCTCCAGGAAGCCCTCCTCTCCATCCTTGATTCAGGGCCGCCTCCTCCAGGAAGCCCTCCTCTCCATCCTGGATTCAGGGCCGCCTCCTCCAGGAAGCCCTCCTCTCCATCGTTGATTCAGGGCTGCCTCCTCCAGGAAGCCCTCCTCTCCATCCTTGATTCAGGGCCGCCTCCTCCAGGAAGCCCTCCTCTCCATCGTTGATTCAGGGCTGCCTCCTCCAGGAAGCCCTCCTCTCCATCCTTGATTCAGGGCCGCCTCCTCCAGGAAGCCCTCCTCTCCATCGTTGATTCAGGGCCGCCTCCTCCAGGAAGCCCTCCTCTCCATCCTTGATTCAGGGCCGCCTCCTCCAGGAAGCCCTCCTCTCCATCCTTGATTCAGGGCCGCCTCCTCCAGGAAGCCCTCCTCTCCATCCTTGATCCAGGGCCGCCTCCTCCAGGAAGCCCTCCTCTCCATCCTTGATCCAGGGCCGCCTCCTCCAGGAAGCCCTCCTCTCCATCCTTGATTCAGGGCTGCCTCCTCGAGGAAGCCCTCCTCTCCATCGTTGATTCAGGGCCGCCTCCTCCAGGAAGCCCTCCTCTCCATCCTTCCCTTCATCACGCCTGCAAAGACCCTGTTTCCAACCTGGCCCCGGGTTCTGGGGGCCAGCAGTGGATTCTATCTTTTTGAGGATCACCATTTGCCCACGACAAGCAGGGCGTCTGCTTCAGCAGCTCCAGAGGCCGGGACATCCCGTCCCCGTCAGGTGTCTGACCCGTTCTTAGGTCCCTGACGACTGACTGACTGACTGACTCCCTCCCGCTTGTTTGCAAACCAGGCGACATTTTCGAAGACAGCCTCCCGGAGGCCGATCTGTACGTTGTCTCCCGAATCCTGCGCGACTGGCCGGACGGCAAGGTTCATGAACTGCTCAGCCGCGTCGCGCGCGCCTGCAAACCAGGTGAGGCCACGGCGTCCACGTCCCTCTTGCAAAACCTAATTTTCGTTTAAAAAAAAAAAAAAAAACCCGGTAAGTGTGACAGAGAGAGTTAAGCCGCCCCATCCACCCTGTGGCGGTCGGTTCACCGTCTCCCCGAGGACGGGCTTGATTCTCGGCCGGTGGCACAAGCTTCTGAAGTTTTGGAGACTGGACCCCGACCTGTGCTCTCTGGGGGGGGGGGGCTCCCTTGAGTCCCAGCGTCCTGGCCCCGCAGAGCCCGCGACGACCTGTGGGGTCTCCCGCCCCACACCCCTCCAGAGAACGGAACCCACGGGATGCGTGTGTCTGTTCAGAGAGGGATTTATTATAAGGAGTAGGTTCCCGCGATGGTGGAGGCTGACCCATCCGGGCCGCAGACTCAGGGGAGAGCGGGGTGGCAGGTGGAGTCTGACGCTGTCCGGAGGCAGAATTCCCTCTTCCTCGGGGGAACCCCACATCCTGTTGCTCTTGGCGCCTTCAACTGATTGGGCGAGGCCCACCCACGCGATGCAGGTCCATGCTGCGGCCTGACCCGACCCAGGGCCTCCGCAGGCCGGCCGCTCTGCATCCTCCCAGCCTCCCGAGAACCCCGGGGGTCCCGTTGGCCAACACGGGGTCCGAGAGGTGCCAGCAGCTTCTGCGCCCCAAGTTCCGCCAGGGGACGAGACCCCCCAGGACTCAGGGGGACGTGCATGGGAACCGGGGCACCGAGCAGCCACAGACACGCCCAGAGAGGGTCCCTCCCCTGCAGCCTCCGGAGGGAGCTCGGGCCCCGTGACCCCCGTGACCCCTTGATTGTCCCCAGAGGGAGAAATTACCCCACCCCAGGGCCGCGCCGAGAGCTGAAAGCGGGCCCCGGGAATAGAAATAAGCCTTCTGGAAAAGCGCCACAGCAGCCCCCCCCCCCTCACGTGCATTTTCCAGTCTCTCCGCCCGGCTCTCCCGGGACCCGGCGGGGCCGGTGCTGACCTGCTCCCCGGCGCTCCACACCCGGGTCCCTCACCAGGGTTGCACCGTGAAGGGGAGGCCCGGATGGCATTCGGGAGGCGGGGGCCTCCGTCCCCACCATCGGCCTTCCTCACGCGTTTGCACACGGCGACTTCCCTCCCTCCGGGGAGCCCCTGTGGTGCCTGCCGTGGACCCGGCACCCCAGGCTGGGTCCTGAGACGTCTCCCTCTCTGTGTCTCTGTGTCTCTGTCTCTGTCTCTCTGTCTCTCCATGTCTCCTCTGTGTCTCTGTGTCTCTGTGTCTCCCTCTCTGGTTCCCCAGGCGGCGGCCTCCTGCTGGTGGACGTGGCGGCGGGGCCCGAGGCGGAGGCGGAGGCGGAGGGGCTGCGGCGGCGGGGCGGCGGGGAGCGGAGCGCGGCCGTCTACGCGCACCTGCTGCGGCGCCTCGGATTCGCGGACGTGCGCGCGGCGGGCGCGGGGGGCCGTCCGCTCGCGCTCCTGGGCACCCGGGGCGCCCCCTGACCCGCGCTGTCCCGGCCCCCGGGCTGCCCCCGCGGGATGCATGAGTCCGGCCCCAAGGCCCGCTCCCTGGTGGGCTGGGAAAACGGGGTGCCGTGGGGGCGGGGGCGGCCCCCATGCCTCTCCCACCGCCCGCCGTCCTCGCGCCTCCGCCACCTGCGCCAACGCAGGGCCCTGTGATTGACAGCTCCGTCGGCCACGCCCACCCTGCACCGCGCGTGCGCGCGCCCAGCCTCCCCCCGCGCCCACCCGGCCGGGCTCTTCCCGCCAGTGTCGCTGATCCGTGTTGGGCAAACAGCAAGCCCCCGCGAGGAACTCGGCCCAGCAGGCAGCTGCAAGTGTGCAGCACCTTAGACGGGGCTGTTCGGATACAAGGTCGCCATTAGGAAACACTGTCACCAGTAGAGACGATTTCTGAAACAGACTGTAACCAAAAAAAATTAGGAGCGCCACCGGAAGGACCTGCAACTGGAACACACGACCATGCACTCGGGGCTTTCGGAAGAAAAAGGAAAAAAAAAAAAATTATTAGAAAAAACGCCCAACTGTGCGATGGGGTCACCTTCCGACCGGCCCCCCTGTGGGTGTGACAGGTCAGTCTCGCTGTCCAGCTCAGGCCACCACAGGTAACTAACGGACAGATCTACGGGCCTTTGTATAAACTGTTTCTCTGTGGAAGATATTTTAAATAAATTCAACACAAATTACGCATTTTATATATAAACGTATAGATATACGTTTATAATTTACATACTATTATCATTGTAGAAATACTATTATAGTTTTCATGCTATCATAATTTTATAGCTATTACAATTTTTATATCGGGACAAACTGTATCTTCTATACGGTAAATATATATACACACAAATACATAATTTTGGACGGACCCCAAATTTTTTTTAAAAAAAGCACAAATTGGGGGCCGGCACAGTGGTTAAGTTGGTGCACTCCACTTTGGCGGCCTCGGGTTCGAGGGTTCGGATCCCGGGCGTGGAGCTACACACCACTCACCAAGCCACACTGTGGCAGGCGTCCCACATACAAACTAGAGGAAGATGGGCCCAGATGTTAGCTGTGGGCCAATCTTCCTCAAGAAAAAACAGGAGGATTGGCAACAGCTTTTAGCTCAGGGCCGATCTTCCTCACCAAAAAAAAAAGCAAAAAAAAAAAAGAACAGATTGTCTGCACAGGAGGCCAAGACAGAGGAGGCAGGAGGTGAAACCCTGGTCCTAGAGGTACCAAGCCGTCCCACAGGACGCCCACAGCTCACGACCCCTGTGTCTCCGTCCCAGATGTGGACCCCAGTGGACCTGCAGCCGCAGGGAACTGGCAGTGACTGGCCCTGAGAGCCAAGGGCTGCACCAGCCCCGCCCTGACCCCTGGGCTGGTGCACAGCTTGCCAGCAGGGCCACGTCCTAGGGCGGAGCTGAGGTGACACCGACCCGGTCACCTTGGCCAACCCAGTCAGGCCGCTTCCCCTCCTGGAAGAACAGGCCGGGTCCCCGTGGGGGCCGTGTAGCCTTTGTGTTCAGCCGGGCTGAGCAGAAACGGGGGGCGTCCGTGGTGCTAACAGCAACTGGGGTTCAGGGCTGTACACCCGCTCCGGGTGCCGGGAGCTGTGTCAAGGTCACCCACTTTGTTAGAAGCAACCGACCCTGTCTCAAGGTCACCTGATTTGTGCCTGTCACCAGACGTGCCAGCGCCCCTGCCGGGGCTGCAGGGAGCCGGGCGGGGCCTGAGCCCGGGACCCCAAGAGTGGCCGGCCCCGAGATCCCACGGCCACGACAGTGCCCTTGCACCGTGGACCCACCCGCCCGAGGGAGCTCCCCACGATGCAAACAAAGCAAGGGCCCGGGGACGCTCGGGGAAACGGACCAAGCATCCGTGGGGTCCCCGGACCCCCTGCTCTCCCGCTGTTGGACCACCCGTCACGCAAAAACTGTGTTTAGGGGAGCGTGGTGGGAGACAGGGTGCACGGGTGCGGGCCCCACGCATCTTTACAGGGAGTTTATGCTTTAGGAAGCAAGAGGATTTCAAGATTGGAATTCTGGGCAGGGCCGCCTGGCCTGACCCACACCCTCCAGGCCCAATTCATTCATTCATCCAGCCATTCATGCATGCATTCATTCCGTCAGCAGAAGTATTTGCCCTCCAGGACAGGATGCCTCACTGGGTCAAGTCGGCCCCCAGGAGTGTCGGGGGGACGGGATGGGACAAGGGGCTGTAAGGACCTCTCTCCCTCTTCACTCCACCTCTCGGCATCCTCTCCTTTCCCGTCTCAGGTGTGCAGTCGGCCTCGGGTCTCCCGGCCCAGGTACACTGAGTTCTGTTTCTCGAGTGCGCAGCCCCGCTGCCCTCCCAGGTCAGCCCAGTGGAGCAAAGGGGCCGCGTCACCCTCACACACACACACACACACACACACACACACACGCAACGCTTTCTATGGAAAAAACATGTCCTGAACCCATTAGCAACCAGGAGACCTCATTCCTTCATGCATTCCTTCGCTCATTCATTCATTCATTCCAGAAGCATTCCCCCAGCACGGTCTGGTGCCAGGCCCAGGCGGCCAGGGACCCTCGGGCGCTCAGAGCCTAGTGGGCAGGGTGGCCGCTGGGAATGCAGGCGGAGCACAAGGAGGGGACGTCCGTCCCCGTGCCTGGGGGTTGGGGGGTGGGGGGAGCAGATCACTCAGAGGTCAGCAGCCCCACCAGCACGAGAGGAATGTTCTAGTCTCCGGGACACAGGCTCTGAAACAGAAGCAGCTGGTGCCAGGGCCTCCCTGGAACCCCGGCCCCAGCAGACGCCAACCAGCTGGATCCTGCACGAACCGCTTGGGCGGGCTGGCCTAGGGACGGTCCTCGCCAGGGTCCGTCCCGCCCAGCAGGCTGATGCTGGGGACACAGGAAACATGGGGAGAGATGCTCTTCTCCCCACACACGGCCCGGAGCCTGATCCTCATCCCCCCCAGGACCTAGGGCTTCCCAGTTCTCATTCCAGACACCCTCAGGGACTGCATGGGGTGCGGGGAGCCTCCAGGCGCCTCCTCTGCCCCCACCGCCCCGCTCCTGGTGAAGCCTCAAGAATGTGCCAGAACCTGCAAGGCCCCAGGGCCAGACCCTGACGCCCCTCCAGGGGTTTCTGGGCCCCGCACCCTCCCCCCGCACCTGCAGCAGGACCGGCCTCCTACCTGGGCAGCCCCAGGCGCCGCCCTCCCCGCCTCTCCCCGGAGGTCAGGGCAGGACGCGGAGGGCGTGCTCAAGGACACTGGGGACCCGGGAAACCTTGGTGCCGCTTACATGCCTGTGTGGTTTGCCACGATTGACCAAGTGACACTGCTACCGCTTGCGCATTTCGTTACAATTCCATAAACAGTTCCCAACATGTCAAGACATCTGCAGTCTCAGCAGCTTCCCTGTGCCATGTGTGCATGAGTGCGTGTGCATGTATGTGGGTGTGTGCACAAGCGCGTGTGTGCATGAGCAGCGTTCACGAGAGCGTGTATGTGGGTGTGTGCGCGTGCATCTGTTTGCACGAGCGTGTGCCTGTATGTGGGTGTGTGCTCGTGCATGCACCAGGGCGTGCGTGCATGTGTGTGAATCTGTGCTCAAGCCTATGTGCACGTGCACGAGCGAAGGAGTGCGCGTGTGAGCATGGGCCTGTGGCGAGCAGCACACGCCCCCTGCCCGTCTCGGAGCCCCCACGTCGCCGCGCCCGGCCTGGTGGGGAGGCCCGGAGGCTGCAGCCAGCTGGGCGCCGGCGGGAGAGACAGGACACCAGGCCCCTAGAGCGCAGCGCCCGAGGGCCGCCCGGCGTCACGGGGTCAGGGCTCGGGGTGCCGCGCGGTGGGGGTGGGTCGTCCCGGGGTCTCGTGCGGGCCCCGCGGACCGACACCAGGCCGGGGTCTCCCGCGCAGGGGACGAGCACGCCCCGGACGGCAGGGCGGCGGGGGGCGTCTCAGGTGGAAGCGAGGGTGGGGGCTTGGGGTCGAGGGTCAGCGGGGCCAGCCCGGGGGTCGCGGCTGGGATCCGGGGGTCGCGGCCGGGGTCCGGGGGTCCGCGGGGCCAGCCCGGGGGTCGCGGCCGGGGTCTGGGGGTCCGCAGGGCGAGCCCAGGGGTCAGCGGGGCCAGGCCGGAGGTCACGGCCGAGGTCCGGGGGTCCGCAGGGCCAGCCTTGGGGTCGCGGCCGGGGTCTGGGGGTCAACGGGGTCAAGCCCGGAGAACACGGCCGGGGTTCAGGGGTCTGCGGGGAGAGCCCCGGGGTCGCGGCCGGAGTCAGGGGTTCCGCGGGGCCAGCCCAGGGGACTCGGCCGGGTTCCGGGGGCCTGCGAGGAGAGCCGGAGGACTCCTCAGACTCCCTGTCCGCCGCCGCGGTCGTCCGTCTCACTCGGCCGGGCCCCGGCTTGACCTTCACAAGGTCACGGCGGCCGCCGAGCCCCCGGCCCGCACCACGCATGGGCGGGGCCGGGCTCCCGACATGCCTCGAGGCGCGGCGCGCGGAAGAGGCGGGGCGTCAGCGGCCTCGCAGCCAATGGGCGCGGCGGACGGGGGCGCGGGGCGGGACGCGGCGCCAGTCCCGGCAGCCCACGGGGCCGCAGGGCGCGGGAAGGGGCGGGGCGTGGGCGCGCGCGGCAGCCAATGAGCGCGGCAGGCGGAGGCGGGGGCGGGGCGTGGGCACCTTAGCGGCTGCGCGCTGGCCGCCCCGTCCTTTCGGTCCCGGCGGCGGCAGGGCTGAGCCAGCGGCGCCCACCCTTCGGTTCTCCGCGTCCCGGCTCCGCTGTCCGCCCGCTGCGCCGCGCGCTCCGCCACCATGACGGAACAGGCCATCTCCTTCGCCAAGGACTTCCTGGCCGGAGGCATCGCCGCCGCCATCTCTAAGACGGCCGTGGCCCCGATCGAGCGGGTCAAGCTGCTGCTGCAGGTGCGGGCGGCCTGGGGACGCCGGGACGAGGGGCCGGGCGCGGGGGATCTAGTCTGAACGGGCTGCGGGCACCGGGACCCGCGGGCGGGCGGGCACCGGAAGTGGGAAGCCGCGCCGCTTTGTCCGCGAGCCGCCGACTTCCGGTGGCGGACCGGGCGCGCGTCGCGTGGGCAGGGGCGCGGGCGCGCACGCGCTCTCCGCGCCGGGGACGTCCGCGCGTGCGCCCTGGGGACGACGAGCCCGGATTCTGCGCTGCTTGCCGGAGGGCGCATGCGCGCGGGGTGGCCGCGTGGACCGAACCCGCGTGGGGGGGGGGCTGGGCGGTGACCTTGGGTGCTCCGTGGTGGGGGGGGGGGGGGGGTCCTCCTAATGCCCTTGGGCATTATACATTTTTTTCTTCCCTTTTGTATTCTATTTGGTTAAGAACCAGAATAAACTATTTTGTAGTCTGGAACGTCGTTCCACGTGTTGTAAGTTGTTAAGGAATGTATCGCGCTGTTAGCAACATTGTTGCAAGGTTTTCTTGCGACACTGTTGCAGCGACGGGCAGCTAATGACCTAAGAGAACGGGTTTCTCCAGGTGTGAGGTCTCCGGGCACCTCGGGCCACGTGCACGAGCTCGTTTTTCGGAGGACACACCCTCCCCCGGGGTGATGGTGGATCTTTGGCCAAGGCCCCCGTGTGACCCGGTCCCTCATCGTCCCCTCAGGTGCAGCACGCCAGTAAGCAGATCGCGGCCGACAAGCAGTACAAGGGCATCGTGGACTGCATCGTGCGCATCCCCAGGGAGCAGGGCGTGCTGTCCTTCTGGAGGGGCAACCTGGCCAACGTGATCCGTTACTTCCCCACGCAAGCCCTCAACTTCGCCTTCAAGGATAAGTACAAGCAGATCTTTCTGGGCGGCGTGGACAAGCACACGCAGTTCTGGAGGTATTTCGCCGGCAACCTGGCGTCCGGAGGGGCGGCCGGAGCCACGTCCCTCTGCTTCGTGTACCCCCTGGATTTCGCCCGGACCCGCCTGGCGGCCGACGTGGGAAAGTCGGCCACGGAGCGCGAATTCAAAGGCCTGGGAGACTGTCTGGTGAAGATTACCAAGTCTGACGGCCTCCGGGGCCTGTACCAGGGCTTCAATGTCTCCGTGCAGGGCATCATCATCTACCGGGCCGCCTACTTTGGCGTGTACGACACGGCCAAGGGTGAGTGTGTCCTCCCGGTGCCACGGGCCTGGGTGGGGGCTTCCGACAACCGCCAGGTGTGGGTCCACCGTCCTGCAGGCTGGACGCCCGAGATCCAGGTGTGGGCAGGCCTCGTTCCTCCTGACGCCTCTTCGTGGTGTGTAGACATGTCTTCTGCCTGTGTCCTAACACGGTGCATCCTTGGTAGCTTTCTGTGTCTGGTTATTTTTTGTTGGGGGGGGGGGCGACCGACCCGTCATATGAAGTTTGACGTGTGTGACCTCTTTCTATTTTGATCGTTTTTTTTTTAAACATTCTGTGTTCGGATACAATCTCATTTTGAGGTCGTAGGGTTTGGGAATGCAATCTGCATTTCTGAGAGTGCATAGTTGAGTGTCTGAGGGTCAGGACCCAAGGCTGCTTGGTCCTCTGCAGCAGGACAGCCTCGGGGGCAACCTGCATTTCTGAGAGTGCATAGTTCAGGGTCTGAGGGTCAGGGCTCAAGCCTGCTTGGTCCTCTGCAACAGGACAGCCTCGGGGGCGGCCTGCTCACTTGCCCAGCCTCCTCCATTTGCTGCCCTGGAGAGGTCAGTCCCCGGAGCTCAGCTGGCCTGTGGGCCTGCCCCTCTGTAGTTTGCAGGTGGCGTTCCTCATCCCAGGCCCTGTGGCCGACCCCATCCTGACCCTCAGCTTCACCTGGTCCTGGAGCTCCATGAGGAGCGCAGTGGGTGGTGGGGGTGCGGCTCTGGCCTGGGCCTGGGGCGGGGGCGGGGGCGTGCAGCCGCGGGGCCTGACGCCGGCGGTGACCCCACCACAGGCATGCTGCCCGACCCCAAGAACACCCACATCGTGGTGAGCTGGATGATCGCGCAGACGGTGACGGCCGTGGCGGGCGTGGTCTCCTACCCCTTCGACACCGTGCGCCGGCGGATGATGATGCAGTCGGGGCGCAAAGGAGGTAACTCGTGCAGCTCTGGGGGTGGCGGCTGGGGCCCCAGGGAGAAGGGACGGCGGCTCCTCGCATGGCCTGGTCTCAGCCCCCCAGGAGGCGTGCAGCCCTCACACAAGGCGCTTTGCCCCACCTTAGTCTGGCTTTGCAGGCGGCCTCATCAGACACGTGGTCCTTTTTCTGGGCAGCACTGCATTCGCGACCCTTGACCTCCTGTCTAGGGTGTGCAGGGGCCCTGCATGGACCCCGGGGTGGAGACGGGTCTGTGGAAGCTGGAACTCGAGTTTTGTGTGCTTCATCCCCATCCTCCCACTGCAGCCCCCAGGGGGGTCGTGACCCAGGGTCCTCCGCCTCCAGGAGGGCCTCTTTGCCCCCCGAATGGTCCAGACTCCAGGTTGCCCTGCTGGGGGGGTGTCCGGGGTTCAGCACCCGGTCCCGGGTTTTTTTGGTGGCTCTCCTCGCGCCTGTTCCCGGAAGACCCTCCCAGTGACCCCCACGTGTCTCTCCCCCCCCCCCCCCCCGCAGCCGACATCATGTACAAGGGGACCGTCGACTGCTGGCGGAAGATCTTCAAGGACGAGGGGGGCAAGGCCTTCTTCAAGGGCGCCTGGTCCAACGTGCTCAGGGGCATGGGGGGCGCCTTCGTGCTGGTCCTGTACGACGAGCTGAAGAAGGTCATCTAGGCGCCGGCCCGCCCCGCCCCGCCGGACACGGGACCAACAGCAGCGCGTACAATACCTAACTCTTAACGGACCATTATCTTCCAGAAATTCCACTGTCCTCGTCCCGGCCGGACCCCGAGGAGCGGCCGGGACCAAGCTCTAGACGGGGCTCCTCGTGGTCGAGACCATCGGCACGCCGGTTCCATGCATCGGTTTCTGGGGTGGGGAGAGGGCAATCATGCCGTCTGCATGGGTCCACGGCCAGGCAGCTCCCGACGCACGGCCCCGGGTCCAGGTGCCTGTGGGACCCGCGTTGTGTTTAAGTATTTATTTAACAAAGGAATCATGTCTCCCATTTGTACTTAAGCACTATCTTTTTTTGCACAGCCGAATATCTGCGATTATGTTCTGTGTTGGGCGTTCTGCTGCAAAAGAATAAAACCGGGACACAGAGACCCCCGAGTGGTGGGCTGTTTTTTGGGGTGGGGGGGAAGAAGATTGTCCCTGAGCCAACGTCCCGCGCTCATCTATTTTATGTGGCTTCACGAGGGGTGCTGGGTCTGCACCCGGGATCTGAACCCGTTCTGAACCCCGGGTGGCCCGGGTGTTGGTCTGTTTTTGAACCGAGCAGCTTACTGGGGTGTGAACAATGGGGTGAGAGGCCACCCTCTGGACTTTGCACTAACCCCAACTCTTAAGGTTCTATGGGGGGGGAGGAGATGCTGTGGTCTCCCACTGGGAAGAGGCAGGAAGGAAACCGGGCCCCCGAGAGCCCATCTGCAGCCTGGCCTGTGCCAAGGCCCCCCCATCTCCCCCCACCCCATGGATGGGGAAGAGAAACAGAAACTTGGGGGCCCTGGGACATCTGAGCTTCCCTGCCGCGAAACCTTTCAGCCAACACGCCTCCGCTCTCTGCACTTCCCTCCCGCCCGCCCCGAGCCCCCGGACCCCCCTCCATCCACCCTCGGAGCCTCAACTCACCCGGGAGCCCAGCGGTGCATCCCATCCCGTGGCCCGTGCCTGCCCTGGGTCCCCCGCCCCCCACTTCGTTAGCGGCTCGCAAACATCTCCAGCTGGCCCCCGGGGGGTGCCCTGTGGGACATTCCGCACATCGGCGTCTTCTCCCTATTTAGCAAAAAGGCGGACGGCAGGCAGTTCAAGCTGGCTTCCGCCCCTTAAGACCTTGGAACCGTAAGAATGCAAGCCAGCCAGAGAGTCAGAGGTCACTGCACAGCCCACGCTCCAGGCCAGCCCCCTCCTGGAGGCCAGGTTCCCGGACGCACGGGCGTCCTCTCTCCTGGGTTCACGGGTGGGCTGTCCTCCAGCGGGTCCGGGGGTGGCTCAGCGTCGGGAATTCATAGCACCGTGGGCGGGGCGGCAGGCAGCGGGGGTCCCCCCTCTCCCCCATCTCCGTCTCTGCACCCCCCACCGAGGCCTCGCCGCCCGGACGCCCCCTGCCTGCTGCGCACGCGCCGCATCCCTGTGCGCGCCCCCCACCCCGGGGTCGTGCGGAGCTGGCGAGGGGCCGGAGGGGCGCTCTCGTGCCATAAGCCACTTAACGTGCTTGGGAGGGGAAAACGCAGCAAGAAAACGCAATGCCCTCCGACACAGAGCTCAGGGAGGAGCACGTGCATGGATAGTGGGACCCTGGGCGCGAAGTCCCGTCTCTCCTGGCGGCCTCGGGGCGACGGGCCGGATCCCACCTTCGGGGGGACCACCGAGAGGGTGGAAAACTCTTTTATTTAGGAAATGAGCACGACACGACGTGTTTTTTTTTTCTCTTTCTTCGTAGCGGCAGCTCCATGTACACAGCACTGGGGTGCCCCGCCCCCCCGTCCCCGCACCCCTGGCACCCGTGTCCATCCATCCAACCGCGGCCAGGCCGTGCGGTGCCCCCCGAGGACGAGGCCCGGCCTCCAGCTTCACGTCTCCCCCACAACCTGCACCTCCGCCACCGGACACTCCTCCCGGGGGTCTCTGCCGGCCTCCCAGATCATCTGCGGGGACGCGGATGGGGCGACTCGCGCGCCGAGCTGCACACGGGGCGCTGGGCGCACCCGCAGCAGCCTCAGGGGCCGGCAGGGCCAGAACCACCACCCCTCCCAACCCCCCCCCAACCGCCACCTCCCCCCAAACTCCCCTCCCCCCATCCCCAACTGGGCACCACGCCCCCCAACGTGGGCTCAGGCCCCGCCCACCGGGGCGAGCACCTCGGGGGACCACCCCCCTGGTCACATCCTGGGCACCCAGTGGGGGCCCACAGACAAGCCTCCGGCTCCCCCGGCCGGGCTGTGCCCACCTCGCCCCCAGACCCCCCCCCCCCCCCCCCCCCACCAGACCCGTACCAGCTTGTTCTGCAGGCTGTCACTCAGGGGGTCTTTCATGTGAGGGATGGGCGGGAAGATCTTCCGCATCAGCGAGTACCTGGGGGGAGACAGGCGTCCCCAACTCATCAACCGGCACCAGCGAGCCCGCGCGGGGCGCACGCGGCGTCCGCAGGAGGGCCACGGCCACGCCAGGCCGGAGGCAGGACTCGACCCTCCCCCCCGAGGGGTCTGTAGTGTCCGGCCCCAGAGCCTAGACAACGCCCCAGCGAGTAATCATAGTCTTGGCGCGAGCTAAACCTCCTTGACCCCATCCCCCTGCCAGAGACCCTATAAAGATGGGGGCGGCCCCAGGCCCTTGTCATCACGGCAACGTGCCCTCCAGACAGCTGCCTCACAAAGCCCGTTGTCCCAGCTCGGGGCGCGGGGGACCCACCCACTCCTAAAGCCCAGCCTTGGGCAGCCTGAAGGGGCTGGGAGGGTGGGGGCCACCAGGTGAGCACCCCGAGAAACACCCCAAGGCCAGGGCAGGGCTGGCATCACCGAGGAGTCTGTCACAATGCCAGTCGCTGGCCTGCCGCCCGCTGGGTGGGGAAGGACCCCCCCAGAGCCACGTCCTGAAGGATGCTGGGGGCCAGGGAGTCTGCGCAAGGGGGCAAACAGTGGGGGCAAGCAGGGTGAGCCTGGCTGCAGCCCCCACGGGTGCTCGCGGTTCAGGGAGGGAGGAAGGGGGTGGGCGCCCCCGGGATGCTGCCTTGTGGGGTCCAGGATGGGGTTGCAGAATGACCCTTGCGGCCCCGGGAGGCCCGGGACGGGCGGGGGTGCGCACGCAGGGGGGTGGGGAAAGGCGCAGCGTCCGGTGTGCGTGGGGACCCCCCCGGGAAGCCAGGGCTCGAACCCGGGGCCGCGGGGCGCTCACTTTCTGCAGATCAGGACGAGGAGCCCCAGCGCCAGCAGCGGGCCCAGCGCGGTCAGCGAGGCGGTCAGCCAGACGCGGAGGCGCGCGCCCTCCTCCTCGGGGTCGCACACTAGGGAAAGGGGGCGCAGGGGGCGCGTCGGGCCGGGCCTGGGGTGGGGGTGGGGGGCCCAGGAGGGCGGTTTCACCCCAGCCGCAGGCGCTTCCGCGGGGGCCCCGGATGTGGAGGAGGCCGGCACGTGGAGCACCGTGCGCCTGGGGACGGCCGCCACCTGCGCGCCCACCCCCCTGCTCCCCACAAAAGGACACTGGGCCTTGAGCGCCGACGCGGGGAGCCCTCTGGTCTGGCCAGGGCGCAGGACCCCCGGCCGCGGGAGGGATTTCAAAGGACTCGGGGGGCCTCCCCTCCCCGCCAGTGGTCCCCAGCCAGGCCCAGCGGGAAGGGGGCGCGGCCGGGCGGCCCTGGGGAGGCGCGTCCGCCCAGCAGTGGAGGGACCCCCTTGCACCCCGTCCTTCGCTCCCTCCAGGGCTGCAGCGTGGGTGTCCCACCCCCCTCGGTGCTTGAATTTGATCCTGCGTCCATCCTGGAGTTTTTGCAATAATTTCGATTAAAAAAAAAAAAAAAACCTATTGCATTAAAAGATTTGGGGCAAATAGTGAGCTCTTTGCCGCAGGGGCTGGACAGGCAACCCGCAAGAACAGCTGGGGCAGGGGGCTCAGAGTCTAGCAGCCAGGACAGGGGAACGTGAGGGGAAACTGAGTCCAGCGGGGGAACACAGCACGGAAGGGTGGGTGGGCCTCGTCTAATCAGTCGAAGGCCCCCAAGACAAAAGACTCCTATCTCCAAGGAAGAAGGAATTCTGCCTCCAGGCGGCCTTTGGACTCGAGCTGCTGGACGCTGGGAGCCGCCACACCAGGGCCGTCTGGGGGGACATCGCAGCAGCCACAGCGAGGAGGGCAGCTCGGGGTGGGCCCTCGGATGGAAGTGAGGGGACCGTGGTGCCAGAAAGGGGCCCGCGGCTTCCATGTGGTTATGAGTGCAAACCTGTGCCCCCAAGAGTCCCGTCCATGTCCTGACCCCGGATGCCTCATTTCACCTCCATCCCCTCCTTAAAGACCCGTCTCCAAACACAGCCCCATCCTGAGGCCCTGGGGGTCAGGACCCCGACCTGTGAATTTGGGGGACACAGTTCAGCCCATCACAGACGGTCTTTGCAGGTGTGATGAAGGGAAGGATGGAGAGGAGGACTTCCTGGAGGAGGTGGCCCTGAATCAAGGATGGAGAGGAGGCCTTCCTGGAGGAGGCGGCCCTGAATCAAGGATGGAGAGGAGGCCTTCCTGGAGGAGGCGGCCCTGAATCAAGGATGCAGAGGAGGGCTTCCTGGAGGAGGCGGCCCTGAATCAAGGATGCAGAGGAGGGCTTCCTGGAGGAGGCGGCCCTGGCAGAGCCCCCTTTGGGGGAAACAGACGTGGACGGAGCCCCGACCGGGGACGGGACCTACAGCGTCCAACACACACGACGGGGAGAGGGAAGGGTGCCCCGCTCACCAAAGTGCTTGGGGGCGCTCCACTCGCTCACGATTCCGGTGAAGTACCCACGGGCTCTTATCCTTACGGTGTAGGTCCCGGGATTGGGCATCCCATAGAACGTTTCAAAGTCCTGTACCTGACAAGACAGGAAAGAAGAAAAAAACATCCCCCGTCGGCGGGGAGAGAAGGACGGGGCCCTGTCACCGGTTGGGTGGGTGCCCCCCAATTTCACAGGTGGGAGCCCCAGCCCTCAGCGCTTCGGAAGGGGACTTTCTCTGGGAATAGGGTCCGTGCAGATGCAATTATCTAGAGGACGTCGGATGGAGGGCAGTGGGCTCTGCTGCAACATGACCGCCGTCCCGAGAAGGAAGGGAAATTCGGGGACAGACACACACGCGGGAATAGGGCCGTGGGCCCAACCTGAGAAAGATAGGACCCCAGGGACCCAGGAATGAGACCGGATTTGGAAACAGGGTCTTTGCAGGTGTGATGACGGGAAGGATGGAGAGGAGGGCTTCCTGGAGGAGGCGGCCCTGAATCAAGGATGGAGAGGAGGGCTTCCTGGAGGAGGCGGCCCTGAATCAAGGATGGACAGGAGGGCTTCCTGGAGGCGGCGGCCCTGAATCAAGGATGGAGAGGAGGGCTTCCTGGAGGAGGCGGCCCTGCATCAAGGATGGACAGGAGGGCTTCCTGGAGGAGGCGGCCCTGAATCCAAGGACAGCGTCCTCCTCAGACACGGAAGAGGACACGCTGATGGTGGCTCTGAGATGCGTGTCTAACGCACCGACCGCCCATGTGGGAATACTGGCCTGCGCTGGGCGGATGCCACCTTCGCGGGGCGATGGGGACGCTCACCTGGACCAGGTCGGCAGGACTCGCGCCCTGCAAGACAAAAGCAGACAGCAGTGGGCGCCTGCCCCTGCCCCCTAAGACCCAGGTCTGGGGGTGGGGTGGGGGGGGGTCCAGTGGTTAAGACTCATTTCCAAAAAACTGGCTGTGAGAACCCTGGGAAGGAGACAGGATGGTCCCGTAGACCAGGCGGGTTCCGCTCGGCGTTCCACAGGGGCCCTAGGAGTCGGAATCCACTGACGGGATGAACAACAAATGGATGTCGAGTGGCCTTTCCTCCTGTTTTGGATTTTTTTTTTTTTTTTGAGGAAGATTAACCCTGAGCTAACTACTGCCAATGCTCCTTTTTTTTTTTTTTTTTTTTTTTTGCTGAGGAAGATTAGCCCTGAGCTAACTACTGCCAATCCTCCTTTTTTTTTTTTTTTTTTTTTTTTTTTTGTGTCTTATCCACCCGAAAGCCCCCGGCACACGGGTTTTAGAGAACGACGGCCCCCAGCCGGGAGAAGCCATTACCTGTTGTATTTCAAGTTCGTAGGTAAATTTCCAACTGAAGCGGCTTGACATCTCCCACTCCAGGAGAGAATAGGTTTTATTACACCACCCCGTGATGTTGGGCGGGCTTAATCTCTCTAGGCGAGGAAAACAGACCTTTTTAGGAGTAAAGCAAGTCAAAAAAATATGTGACTTAATTAAAAAAAAAAAAATGTAGGGATGGGTAGCTGGAAGGAGCACTGAGACTGGCTCTCAGGCCCCACCCCGCCCGGCCCGGGAGCCTCCTGGAAGGGTGGGTGCCCCTGACGTCCCCCAGAACAAGGCTTATTCTGTCCCCTCTGGCTACTGCAACAGTCCTGATTCCAGCTTTCTCCAGCAGAGGGAGGAAGTCTCCCGCAAGCATCAGCCGGCTGCATAGCCCGTTCCAGGTTTCCGCCCCGTTGCCTTCCGGCCTCCCCCGGACCCCGCCTCCAGGGACCCTCCCCCTCCCGCCGGCCCCTCCGGTCCACGCCCCCCTCTGCCCACACCTCCCCTCCGCCTCCCGCTCCCCCTCCGGTCCACGCCCCCCTCTGCCCACACCTCCCCCTCCCCCTCCCGCTCCCCCTCCGCTCCACGCCCCCCTCTGCCCACACCTCCCCTCCCCCTCCCGCCGGCCCCTCCGCTCCACGCCCCCCTCTGCCCACACCTCCCCTCCGCCTCCCGCTCCCCCTCCGCTCCACACCCCCCTCTGCCCACACCTCCCCTCCCCCTCCCGCCGGCCCCTCCGCTCCACGCCCCCCTCTGCCCACACCTCCCCTCCGCCTCCCGCTCCCCCTCCGCTCCACGCCCCCCTCTGCCCACACCTCCCCCTCCGCCTCCCGCTCCCCCTCCGCTCCACGCCCCCCTCTGCCCACACCTCCCCCTCCCCCTCCCGCTCCCCCTCCGCTCCACGCCCCCCTCTGCCCACACCTCCCCCTCCCCCTCCCGCTCCCCCTCCGCTCCACGCCCCCCTCTGCCCACACCTCCCCTCCCCCTCCCGCCGGCCCCTCCGCTCCACGCCCCCCTCTGCCCACACCTCCCCTCCGCCTCCCGCTCCCCCTCCGGTCCACGCCCCCCTCTGCCCACACCTCCCCCTCCCCCTCCCGCTCCCCCTCCGCTCCACGCCCCCCTCTGCCCACACCTCCCCTCCCCCTCCCGCCGGCCCCTCCGCTCCACGCCCCCCTCTGCCCACACCTCCCCTCCGCCTCCCGCTCCCCCTCCGGTCCACGCCCCCCTCTGCCCACACCTCCCCTCCGCCTCCCGCTCCCCCTCCGCTCCACGCCCCCCTCTGCCCACACCTCCCCTCCGCCTCCCGCTCCCCCTCCGGTCCACGCCCCCCTCTGCCCACACCTCCCCTCCCCCTCCCGCCGGCCCCTCCGCTCCACGCCCCCCTCTGCCCACACCTCCCCTCCGCCTCCCGCTCCCCCTCCGCTCCACGCCCCCCTCTGCCCACACCTCCCCCTCCGCCTCCCGCTCCCCCTCCGGTCCACGCCCCCCTCTGCCCACACCTCCCCCTCCGCCTCCCGCTCCCCCTCCGGTCCACGCCCCCCTCTGCCCACACCTCCCCCTCCGCCTCCCGCTCCCCCTCCGCTCCACGCCCCCCTCTGCCCACACCTCCCCTCCGCCTCCCGCTCCCCGTCCACTTCCCCCTGAATCTGCAACCAAACCAAGGACCACAAACAGGTGGCTTGAACCCCAGACGTGTGAGGGCTCCCTAATCTGGAGGCTGGGACTCCGGGACCCAACTGTGGGCAGGGTCACTTCCTTCTGGGACCCGACACACAATCTGGGCCGTTCCTCCCCGCCCCCCAGCTTCTCGTGGTGGCTGCCGGGCGGCCTGGGTGCTCCCTGACTGTGGATCAGCACCCAGATCTCTGCCTCCACCTCCACGGCCTCCTCCTCCTCCTCCTCCTCCTCCTCTCTCTGTCTGTGGGTGGTTGTTGGACCCCGGGGCCTGGGTGCTAAGATGCTGTGTTGCAGCTGGGCCCCAAAGCTGTCTCTGTGCCCTTCCAGGGAGCACCCCGAGTCTGAGGCAGCACGGCCTCCACCCGATGCACGTGAAACCCAGCCGGTCAGCTCAAGACTGGACACCACGGACCAAAGACAGCGTCCCCTCCGCTCTTTGCAGGACCCACCCCCTCATTTCTTCTTGCACCATCCTCTCAGCGCATCAGCCAGCCGGCCTCGTGGACGCGGACCAGCCGGGGCGGGCCCAGGTTTCACGGGGCTCGAAGCCGTCACCATTTGGGGACAGGGTCTAGCTAAAGAAAATAATCCCAACGTAGTTTTTTTTTTTTTTTTTTATAGAAGGGTTTTTGGTTCCAAAAGTCCCATCAGGGATTTCGTCGCTGAGGACAAGGCGCATCGGACCCACCGAGGTCGGGGCGGTGACGGACGTGCCCCGAACCCTCACTCACCGATTCGCGATAATTGTTCGAACATCTCCGAGCAGGGGATTCCGGAAGCTCGGCTGGTGCCCCTCACTCGGAACCGGTACAGCCGGTTGGAGAACCCGGAGAGGTCGTCGAAACGGCACCGCACGTGTGTCCCCCGCTCGTCCGCCGTGTAACCCGGACACTCCCGCCCCTCGGAGGTCCTGTGAGGAGGAGGCAAGTCCGGGGGTGACCCCGCGGTCCCCCCCACACCCCCACCCCCGAGCCCCGGACGGTCCTACCTCGCCTCCCCCACGTGCAGGTGGTACTGGACGTCTCTGGGCGCCGCGCTGCCCACGGCCCAGCGGCACGTCAGGAAATCCACGTCGTGGACCCAGCACGTGAGGTTCTGGGCGGCCGCCCCAGGGTTCCCTTCTGGGCTCCCCAAGAAGAGAAAACGAAAACGGGGCCGGTTTTAGGGGGACGCGGGGATCAAGACCCTTGGCAATTCCCATGTCACTGTCTGTCAGAAGACGTAACACAGGGGCCGGCCCGGTGGTGCAGTGGTTAAGTTCGCACATTCTGCTTCGGCGGCCCGGGGTTCACGGGTTCGGATCCCGGGTGCGGACATGGCACCGCTTCTCAAGCCACACTGTGGTAGGCGTCCCACATATAAAATGGAGGAAGATGGGCATGGATATTAGCTCAGGGCCAGTCTTCCTCAGCAAAAAAAAAAAAAAAGAAAAGAAAAAAAGAGGAGGATTGCCAGCAGTTAGCTCAGGGCTAATCTTCCTCAGCAAAAAAAAAAAAAAGGAGGATTGGCAGTAGTTAGCTCAGGGCCAGTCTTCCTCAGCAAAAAAAAAAAAAAAAAAAAGGAGGATTGGCAGTAGTTAGCTCAGGGCTAATCTTCCTCAAGAAAAATAAAAAAAAAAGAAAGCACAGAGACATCCCACGTACCCTGCCACGTGCATGCCCAAGGTGGATCCCCGTCCTTTTATAACCTCGCCCACTCCCCTCAGTCCACCCACCCCTGCTGGCCACCCAGTTGTCCCCCAATTAATTGCACAGCTTCGTCCTTTCAAGAAGGTCGTGGGAAGAAAATCACACCGCATGCGACCCCCTGGGCTGGTCACTTTGTCGCTCAGCGTACGTCCCTGGAGATCCACCCGAGTTAAAAGTGGTTATTTTGAGACTCAGATGATGGACGCCCAAGAAAAACCAGCAAGAGCGTTGTCCCCTCACCCGGCTCAGGGTAGCCAATCGACGTCGAGAACGGCTGCCCTCCTGTCACGAACACCGTGTAGTTTTTCGATCCACACGAGGGAAGCACTGGAAACTGGCAGTACTGGTTTTTTCTGGCCTGAGATAGATGGAGTCATTTGCTAGTTGCTTAGAGAACAGACCTCGTCGCATATCGATATTATTTAGGTTTTTTTTTTTTTTAAAAAATGACGGTTTTAGGAAATCAGCAATTCAGAGACACTCATGCACCCCTATGTTCATCGCGGCAGCATTACTCACAATGGCCAAGATGCGGAAGCAACGCATGTGCCCATAGACTGGTGATTGGATAAAGAATATGTGGTATTTATACACAATGGAATACTACTCAGCCATGAAAAAGGAAAAAAAATCGTCCCATTCTCAACAATGAGGATGGACCCTGAGGGTATGATGTTGAGTGAAATAAGTCAGACCGAGAAAGACAAATACTGCAGGATTTCACTCCTATGTGGAAGATAAAGAAACAGACGGACCAAGAGAAGAGATGAGTGTTGACCGGAGGGAAAGGGGGTTGGGAAAGGGTTCAAGGGACACGTATGTACGGTGATGGATTAAACATGAGGCTACTGGAAACGTCTACCACGCTCCTCGTACGGCCAAGGCGCTTTACCGTGACGTTGTACTCCAGGCTTTGCGAGCACTCGATCCCGCTCACATTTCCGTGGAGGTCCCAGGTCAGTCTCTGACTTTCCGGCTCCATCCTCACATTCCGAATCGGCGGGCTCGGATCTGAAACGTTCACGGGTTACGGTCGGGGAGAGACATGCAAGACGCTTGAACCAGCCTCGCAATGGGAACGTGTTTCTCCACCCGAGTTGGCTGATCTCGTTGGGAAGTGGAATCTACGTGGATGAGGGGCGGCCAGCAAAAAAAAAAAAAAAAAAAAAGGGGGGGGGAAGATTGGTGGCAGATGTTCGCTCAGGGCCAGTCTTCCTCAGTAAAAAAAAAAAAAAAAAAAAAAGGAGGATTGGCAACAGATAGTAGCTCAGGGCTAATCTTCCTCAGCAAAAAAAAAAAAAAAAATAGAGGAGGATTGGCAGCAGATGTTGGCTCAGGGCCAGTCTTCCTCAAAACAAAACAAAAAAAGCTACAAAGGGACATGAGATGCTTTGTCAGATTTTATCTGTGACCCTATGTTTTGGGGACTTCTAGGAAATGACTGTTGATAAACTTTTTTGTCCAAGTTCGTGAACTGCAAGTTCCCTGTTGGGGCATCAAGATCGATAACCTGAGCTGCACAGGCGACACCCACCCGGACGACCATCTGGGTTTCCGCCGAAACTTTCTCCGAACCTCACCTCTTCCTCTAAAAAGCTCATCCACGGAAATGTCTTGTGAGCTGAGCCTGTAATTTTGAATGGATTGTTATGCCTCAAAATTTACATTCACTTCTGCCCAAATAACAGTGCGTGAGTGGTGGAGTAGGAAATACGAGTCCTAGCATATTTTTATTATATTTGAGTTTATTTTTCTAAATACTCTATTTATACAAATACTGAATAATTACATATTAGTTAACATAAATACAAAATACTTATATTTTAGGTTTTCTACTTTATTTATCCAAATAGTGAATAAGTATATATTAGTTTATATAATTATAATATAATTATATTTTAGTTTATTTTTCTAAATACTATATTTATGCAAATAGTGAATAATTATATAGTGAATAATTAGTGAATAATTATAATTACATAATAGTTTATATAATTATAATACAATTATATTTTAGTTTATTTTTCTAAATACTATATTTAGAAAAATAGTGAATAATTATATATTAGTTTATATAATTATAATTATATTTTAGTTTTTTCCTAAATACTATGTTTATGCAAATTTTGAATAATTAAATAGTGAATAATTATAATTATATAATTATAGTTTATATAATTATAATAAATTATATTTTAGTTTAGTTTTCTAAATACTGTATGTATACAAATAGTGGATAATTATATATTAGTTTACATAATTATAAAATAATTATCTTTTAGTTTATTTTTCCAAATACTGTATTTAGACAAATAATGAATAATTACATATTAACATAATTATAAAATACTTATATTTTAGTTTTTCTACTTTATTTATACAAATAGTGAATAATTATATATTCGTTTATATAATTATACTATAATTATATTTTAGTTTACTTTTCTAAGTACTATATGCTAATAGTGAATAATTATACATTAGTTTATATAATATACGAATAATTATATTTCAGTTTAGTTTTCTAAATACTATACTTATACTCATCGTGAAGAATTATAGTCATTGATATAATTCTAACATAATTATATTTTATTTTTGTCAATGCTGTATTTATACAAATAATGAATGTATATGTATGTATGTATGTACGCAGATATCGGCCATGAAGGGACATAACCATGGCATCTTCTGTCATTAATTAATCAATAACGTCCACGCGCGCTCTTTCACATTGCTTATTCTCCACCCGATTATGGTTCTGCTCACAAATAAAAAACTCTCATGCCAAAAAAAAGAAAAAGGCCAGGAAAATCTGGACGGCAAATACAACAAAACCAATGCAAACACGCAGGACGTTGTTCCCTGCCGTGCGTGAGCAATCCCCGCCTCCTTCCCGGAGGCGGCGTCCTCCAGTTTGGGGCACTTTCCCAAAACCCCAAACGGTAGGAAATCCCCTCCAGGTCGGAGGTCAAGGGTCGGGCCTCGGATTCCCGTCTCCCCACCAGCGGCGCTGCCAAGCATCCCTCCCAGGAGCGTTTCCCGTCCGGCACCTGCTGAGTGACGACCCACCCACCAAGGAACAGCCGGAAAACACTCAACGCCGCGTCTTTTTAAAGGAACACGAAAGGCCAGACCCCCACCAGCCCATCGTCTGCAATACCTGGGACCCCATAAAACATTCCCAGCCGGGCAGAGATACGGGGACGCGCTTCCCGGCGACCAGGGCGAGATGCCCGTGCGTGCAAACAGCCCCATAAACGACAGGCGTGCAAGGAACTGACAAGGACCTTAAAAGAGCCGCTAGAAATATGTTCCAGGACTTAAAGGGGACGGTCCTCACCGCACAGGGAGGGATGGAAAATGCGTTTTTTTTAAAAAAAAAGAGCCAAACGGGAATGTCTGAAATGCAAAAAAAATGCAGCGCATGGGCTTCCAAGTGGGTGGCAAAGAAAAGGTCGGAGGACTTGAAGGAAATGCAATAGGAGGGGTGCACGCTGAAGCCCCAAAGAAAAAAATATGGAGCCAACCGACCAGGAGACCCCACAACCCAACTGCTTAAAAAAAAAAAAAAGTGGCATCAAGAAATTCTGCAAAACAACCAGAGAGGGGGGAAAAAACACAATACCTATTAACAAAAAAAAAACAAAGATAAGAATTTCCGCTGATTTCTCGCTACCATCGATGGAAGACACAAGATAAGAGAACGCCATCCCGAAATGCGGAAGGAAAAACCACCGCCGCAGAAAGCCCCTGTTGACACAGAATCCTGTGTTTTGCAAGAAAAGGAAGGTGAAAGGAAGTCGTTTTTCAGACTGGCAAAAACTGAAAGGATTCTTTCCCCGAAAGACCGGGGTTCTGGAGAAAGGTTGAAGGACGCTCTTCCTCCTGAAGGAAAAGAACCCCAGATGGAACCTCAGGTCTACACCAAGAAACACGGGAGGAAAGTGAACAGGGATCCACAGCGAGTGTCCCCAAATGTATGCAGACATGCAAATAGCACGCGAATATGCAAATATACGGGAACATGCAAATAGCACGCGAATATGCAAACAGCATGCAAATATGCAAATGTTGTGCAAACGGTTTTGAATGCGCGAATAGCATGTGAACCTGCGAATAGCGCGTGGAAACGCAAATAGCATGTAAATATGCAAATAGCTCGTGAATATGCACACTGTATAAATATGCAAATGATATGCAGACGTATCGAATGTGTAAATAGCACGCAAACATGTGACTAGTATGTGAATATGCAAATAGCACGCGAATATGCAAATAGCATGTAAATATGCAAACAGCACGTGAATGTGTGAATGGTGTATAAATATGTAAATAGTAAATATGTAAAAATGTGATTGTTTAAAATAAAAACACGCCCAGTGCAGGGTGGGCTTTATAAAATGGGTAGACGTGAAAGGTGTGACAGCGTGAAGGACGAGGGGAGAAATAAAAGTATTCTGTTTCAAGGCTCCCCCGTCCTGGGCGAAGTAGAGTGATATTGGAAGATGGAATGCGATCGATGAAGGGCGGATATTTAAAATCCGGAGGAACCCGAAATCGATAGCGAGGTAGAGACAAAAAGCCAGTGGAGGAAAAACAACGGAACGCTAAAAAAGAATTAAGGGAACAGGTGCCAGGAAAAGAGGGGAGAAGAACAAAGAAAAACTGAGGAAAACAGCAAACAAGTAGCAAAATGGTAGAATTAAACCCAACTGTATTGATAATTACATGACATGTGAAGGGTCTAAACGGCCCAACGGAAAGAAAAGGTTGTCAGAGTCGATTAAAAAAAAATCCCCCCACCGTGTGCTGTCTACAAGGAAGGTACTTTAAATGCCTTTAATTTACATTAAATTAAAGTGTAAATTTAAATAATAGATATTATTATGTATTAGTTATTTTCTGTGATTTAAATTAAATAGTGTAAATTAAAATAATGAATTTTTTAGTTAAAATAATTTAATTTTAAATCAAATTATTAAAATTAAAATTTCAATTTTAAATTCAATTCAATTTAAATAAATTTATTTTCAAATTAGAATGTAAATAAATTAAAATAATATTAGATAATTTAATTAAATAAGTTAAAATAATACCGAATTAAAATATTAAATTTAATATCAAATTTAACAATTTAAATTAAATTAAATGAATAGAAATTAAAAAATTTAAATTGAATAATTAAATTATTTAATTATTTACTTTAAGTAATAGAAAATTATTAAAATAAATTTAATAAATTAAATTTATTAAATGTATACATTTAATCACACATTCAAATTAAATGTCAATGAAAATAATAGAACAGTGTATTTTGCAGAAACTCTAATCATGTGAAACCCGAAAATGCTACATTAATGTAAGACCACGTAGACTGCAGGACAAGGACGGTTTCTGGGATAAAAAGAGAAATTTCCACAGGATAAAATGGCCCTTTCATCCTCATACCTGTGCTCCCAGGAACAAAGTTTCAAAACGCGTGAGGCATAAGCACAAACTCCCTCTTGAATTGAGGAAACAAGTAGAGAAAACAGTAAAACCAGAGAAAAGTTGATAAAAAAAATACCAGCTAGTCAATAATAGCAGAATTCGTATTTTTATCGGTTGTCCACGGAAGATTCATTAAAATCTTTAATCATTTCAAAAAGTACACGGACAGCCAAGAAAACCAAAAGCTGTTTCTATGCAAAAAACAAGATAATTGGAAAAACCTCAAAAAAAGAGGGGAAATAAAATGAGGAATTTTAGGAACGAAAGAGGAGACAGAGCAGAAAAGGAAACGTTTTCGGACTCATTTTATGGGACCAGCGCGTTCTCCCGACGCCAAAATCAGACAGAGACGTTCGAAGAAAACGCGAGGCCTCATGAACACAGACACGAAATTCCTTCCCCAAATATCACCCGCGAAAATCCAGCAATAAATAAAATTGGCATCCGGGGTTCAAAACTCTGTGGGAACGGAAAAAAACCGCATCACGCTAACGAAAAGCCAGCTGTGAAAACCGTGGAGCTAATTCATACTCGAGTGTGGAGGACTAACCACTTCTCCTTAGGACTCGAACAATTCGCTTCCTGCCTGTGGTCAATGATCCCAGAAAACCCGGCGGCCTGAAGTGACCACAGAGGAGGCTGCGGCCTTGGCCCCAGACCGGCCCCGAGGTCGGCGTGGGGTGTCACCCTGGGACTGACATCTACCCAACGAAACGGAACCCCGTCTGCCCCGTAAAAAGTCCTGCATGGTGTCCACACACTCCTCCAGGGAGGTCAGAGGTCACGATGCCAGGAACCCCAGGACATCCCCTCGAATTCAGCCCTGTGAGGGGCTGAATCGCGGGCCACCCGAATTCAGCCCTGACCCCAGGACCCTTGCACGGGGCCTTATTGGCAAACAGGGTCTTTGCAGCTGTGATGAAGGGAAGGATGGAGAGGAGGGCTTCCTGGAGGAGGCGGCCCTGAATCCAGTGACAGCGTCCTCATCAGAGACAGAAGAGGAGACGCAGACGCAGGGCCCCCCGGGGAGACCAAGACGGGCAAAGATGCCCAGGAGCTTGGAACGGTCATGCGAAGACGCCCCAGTTTTGGCAGGTGAGTGACCTGGACGCCCCGGCTTATGGCTGGAGCCCCGTTTCCCAGCACAGATGGTTTGGATCCCGGGTGTGGACATGGCCCCGCTTGACAAGCCATGCTGTGGTGAGTGTCCCACATATAAAGTAGATGAAGATCAGCATGGATGTTAGCTGAGGGCCAGTCTTCCTCAGCAAAAAAAAAGAAAGAAAGAAAAGGAGGATTGGCAGTAGTTAGCTCAGGGCCAATCTTCCTCAGCAAAAAAAAAAAAAAAAAAAAAAAAGGATTGGCCGCAGTTAGCTCAGGGCCAATCTTCCTCAAGAAAAAAAGAAATCCTGGGCAGAGGGAAGCGATCGACCATCGTGCCCAGAGCTCCATCAGGACAGGGGCATCTAGACCAGCTCCACCTCGGAATCAGAAGAAACAGGGTAACTGGAGAAGAGGCCCCCCCCCCCCCGACAGACCCGCAGACGGAGGACGGACGGACGGACGGACAGACGGCCGTCCCGGGGGCCTACCCTGGTCCGGGAGCAGCAGGCCGGAGGCGGGCGTCAGGAACAGCACGATCCAGACGAAGGCCATGGGGCCGGCGGGCGGGCGTGTGCGCTGGAAAAGAAGGTGGAGTGAGCGTGGGGGCATCGTTCCTGGCCCTCCCGTGCGTGTGCATGCGTGTCCATGTGTGTGCACATGTGTGCATGCACATGCGTGTGTGTGCATATATGTGCCTCCATGTGTATGCATATGTGTGCATGCTCATGCTTGTTTTGCACACGCGTGTGCCTGTGTGCACACGTGCCCGTCTCTCTGTGTGTGTGCACGCGTGTGCGTCCGTCCCCCTGTCTGGAAGGCCCCCCCCAGGGGGTTAAGAGCCGGCCCTCGGCCCCGCGCTCGTCCACACCCGGCAAAACCCGCCCCGACCCAGGTGGCGCCGGGTCCCGGAGCCGGGCAGGAAGTCCCATTAACGTCTGACGGCAGCGCCGCCCGTTTCCTGACCCGGCCGCGTTCCGGGAACCCAACACCGCCCCACACGCCAGGCCGGAAGTTTTTCCCACGGCCCCCAGGGAGCTCGCTGTGCATCCCCCAGACCCCGACTCGGCGCGGGGGTCCACACACCTCCTGACGGACCCCCTGCTCCTCCCCACCCCGAGTCTCATTTTGCACACGTCGTCAGTGCCTTGGGGGCCCGCCCGGCGCTGCCACACAAGCAGACGACCCCACAGCCGAGCCTCGGGTTCGAGGAGGGGTCACAGACCGCGCCACCTCCCTCAGGGCGTTCGCAGACCCCCGTCACCGCACCCAACACAGGCTCCATGGGAAAGGGGGGGGTGTCAGCTGCCCCCACGCCCAGGCCCGAGGCTCCCGAGCTCGTCCAGCGTCATTCACCATGTTCACCCCCATCGGATTCCAGAACATTCTCACCCCCCCAAACGGAGCGCCCGTCCCCACCAGCAGTCGCTCCCTGTCCCCGTCCACGAATCCGCTTTCTGTCGTGGGGTGTGCCGGCTCTGGACGTTTCCCCTCAACGGGATCCCGTGCTGTGCGTCCTTCTGTGTGTGCTTCCGTCTCTGAGCGTCGTGGGTTCAGGGTCCGTCCACGCGCAGCTGTGTCAGGGCCTCGCTCCTGTTCACGGCTGCGTAATATTCCACCGTGTGGCTGCACCGCAGCCCGTCTACGCATCCAGCCCCCGACAGCGGTGTCCACCTTTGGGCCCATGTGCATATTGCCGCCGGGTGGGATCTCTGCCTTGATAAGCCCTTCGCGGCTGTCTGAGTCCCATTCGGGCTTCCAGAACCACCCACCTGGGGTCCCAGCCCCCGGGCTGGTTGAGATCCGGGGTGTGGACATGGCCCCGCTCAGCAAGCCACGTGGTGATCAGAGTCCCACGTATAAAGTACAGGAAGATGGGCACGGATGTGAGCTCAGGGCCAGTCTTCCTCACCAAAAAAAAAAAAAAAAAAAAGAGGATTGGCAGTAGTTAGCTCAGGGCCAATCTTCCTCAAAAAAAAAAATAAATAAAACAAAAAAAATTTTTTGAAAAACGGTAAAAACGCATTTTCAGGCTCCACCCAGTGACCCCAACGCCCCCAGCCTGCAGCGAGGCTCCACCCCGGTGCCTCCGTTTCCCGAGAAGGCAGCATCCTCGTTCGCCCCAGCGTCTCTGGGGTCGGCGCGCAAGGCCGGCTGGAACCAGAGGCGGGTGTGTGTGTGTTGGGGGGGGGTCCCCCGTGCCCCTCAGTCCCCCCGACCTCGTGCCCCCGTGACCCCATGACCCCCACCCTCCCACCACCCGGCGGGGTCTCTCTCACCTGGGCCTCGGCGGCCCCTCCAGCGTCCGCGCGGGGAAAGCGAAGCGGCTTTGTGCCCCGATCCGATCCGGGTTTTTTATAACCTCCGTGTCGGTGGGGCCCCACCCCCGGGCGCCCGACCCCAGGCGGCGGGGCGGACACCTGGGACCCCCTCCCTCCCCCTCCTCCCTCCCCCTCCTCCCTCCTGCGGGTCAGAACTCGGGTCCTTTCCCGGCGCCGCTTCCTCTTGGCGGCGAGCCCGGCGGCCGCCGCTTCCTGACGGAGGAAATCCCGGAGGCCTCCCTGGGGGCGGCGCGCCTGGCGCACACCCCCCTCCTCCCGGCGCCGCCCCCTCCGCTGCCCCCCCGGGTGCCCGGATGACGGGGCTGCGGAGCGGGGTTGGGGGGGGGTGTCGAGTCCGGCTCGCGACGTCGGGTCCCCTCCCCCCGCCAAAAAAAACGGACGTGCCTCTGGCGTCTCTGCAGCGTTTGCAAACTGGCTCGTCGATCGATCGATCGATCCATCGCGTTCAGACGGAGTCGCCCTGGACCCCCCCCCCGGTGACGCCACCGCCTCCAGGACGCACTGGCCGCGCCGGGATTGCACGCGGAGCCGAGATGCAGCGCTGGGGGCGCTTGCAACCAGCTCTGAGGACCCCCCCACCCTGACCCCGACCCCGACCCCGACCCCGGGGGTCAGGCTCAGAGGGTGCAGGCAGGGCCCGCGGCCTGAGTGACAGGCGGGGGGGCACAGGGGGCGGGACAAAGAGGAACAGCAGGTGCGACGGCAGGAACCAGGAGGCGGTTGCGAGATAAGGAGGCCGAACCCACCTCCAGACGGGGGGGGCCCCCGAAACCGCCACCACCCGGGTTACGACACCCCGACTCCTGCGGCCGCTCGGGGCCTGGTGACGGGGGGTTCGGGGGGAGGCGAGGCCGGAACCGGAGAGTCAAATGGTGGGGGCTGGAACCCTGTCAGCCGAAGGAGCCGGGTCCCAGAGTCCACGACTGCTCAAAAATTATTAATACGAAAACACAAAGCGGGGCTGGCCGGGTGGCTTAGCGGTTAGCGTTTGGCGGCCTGGGGGGTCGCGGGTTCGGGTCCCCGGGTGTGAACCCACACAGCGCTTATCAATCCATGCTGCGGGGGGCATCCCACATACAATCTAGGGGAAGATGGGCACAGATATTCGCTGGGGGCCAATCTTCCTCAGCAAAAAAAAAAAAAAAAAAAAAAAAATTTGCGGTTGTTCCAATGATAAAACCCATCCAGGCATTGAAAGGTAAAGTCGAGAAAAACTCAAAAGTATTAAAAAAAAAAAAAAAGAAACCTAAGACAAGGCGAATGGCAGGAAAATGATAGAACAGGTCTGGCCCCAACCTACGTGCTAATCACAGGGTTTCCAGAAAGAGAGGAAAAGCAGGAACAGTCACTCATTTCTCCGGAACCTTCCTGCGTGCCACAGGACGTGTGTCCCTGACGCAGCGGGTCCCGCAGGGCCGGGCGTCGTGATGCAATCAGGCCGCGTCCCCATGACTGGGCGGAACGTGAGGGACGTGCAGGAGCAGCCGGAACCTTCCGGAAACACAAGCAACGCTGGGCGTCAGAAACAAACGCCTTTAAAAAAAAAAAAAAACAAAAAACAAAACGAAAAAAAAACTCCGCGCCTGAGAACACAGACAGGCTCGGCGGAGCACCGGGTGGAAACCTTGAGTTAGCACGCAGGCCTTGTCAGTTCCTTGGAAGGCCCTGAAGGCCGAGAAACAAGAAACCGGGAGAAAACAAGACACAGGAGGCGGAACCAGGGGATCCAACCAGCGGAGGCGGGAAATTTAAACCACTGGCCGCCCTCCGTGGGGTTTTTGGGGCGCGTCCTGAGGCCCGAACCAGCCGCCCCTAGGGCATCCCGACGCTGGGGAGACTGAGGCCACCACGTGCGCCCTGGGGGGGGAGTTTTTTTCAGGAGGCGCCGGGCGGGGTTGAAAGAAACTCAATCCGCATCTGAGCTGACGGAGCTAATACCCTCCCCTATTGCCTCCTGCAGCGGTCCCAGCACCCCCTCCGTTGCAGGTCCCGGGATGGCCCCCCCACCCTGTCCCTGGGCCGGTGGTGTGTCTGGGGCTCAGAGACAACCAGCCGGGTCCCCTGACATCCAGCTGCGACCCCGGCCTCCACCCCGCGGCCCCTCCGGACCCACCGTTTCTGAGAAAAACCCTATCTGGTCGGCACAGAGGTCCCCACGGCCGCCTCGGGGTCGCCGCAATGTCGCGTCCGCCCCTTCCTGCTGGTGCCGCACGGGGTTGCGACACAGGCGACCTCGGGTCACGGGCCCGGCCGGCCGCTCGGCTCCTGTTTCCGTCGCTTCTGCCCCGAACGCCACACACAAAAAGTGTTTTCTAATAGTCACTTAACAATCGCTGGCCAGCATTGCCCATGAAAAACCTTGCTTTGCACATTTTTTAATTTTTCCCCCCAATTTACTACTTTATTTTCACCGTAAAAACGTGTTTTTTAATTTTTTTTTTTGCATCCGACGCGCCATCCCCCCAAAAAGGAAAGAAAAGTGCTGCAGTCTGAAGAGAAACACGCCCGCCACCCCGGCGTCGGATTCCACGTCTACACGCGTGTCTGCACACGTGCGCACGCACACGCCTTTTCACCCGCCTGGAACGGCCCCCCACCGTGTGCTTTTCCGTTTTGCAAAAACGACGCTGTGCGTCTCTCTCCTCAGGCGCGACTGGAAGTGCACACATTCGCATGGATGTTAGCTCAGGGCCAGTCTTCCTCAGTAAGGAAAAAAAAAAAAAAAGAGGAGGATTGTCTTCCTCAGCAAAAAAAAAAAAAAAGAGGAGGATTGGGGGCAGATGTTAGCTCAGGGCTAATCTTCCTCAAGGAAAAAAAAAAAAAACTCCTGGGGCCGTCAGGCACCCGCACGGAGGCCACAGTCTGCATCCTCGCCCCGCGCACCCCGTTTTTCCAGCGTGGGGGGCGGACTCCCGGAATTTCCCACAAGCCCCTGCTCCTGAAGGGCAGCCGGCTCAGAATGTTCCAGAACCCGGCAGTGTCTACACTGCACCAAGGACATATTTGCTTCCAGCACCGTTCACAGCGGGCGCGGGTGTAGACGCCGCGTCTGCTCCTCGTTCCGTCTCAACGGGCAGCGTTTCCTCCACCGTGAGGACGTCCTCGGGCTCCTCTGCGCCCGGAGGTGGGTCGACCCCGATCCAGGTAATCTGACAAAGAGCAGACAGCGCAGTGTAGACCACCCCGTCAAGCCCCCCGACGGGGTGGGGGGGGTCCCACCAAGAGGACAGCACGATTCCCATCGGCCGGCAGCGACCCCAAGGCCCGTCCATGCGGGGAAACGGATCAATAAAGGCAGTGGAATATTAGACAGCCCGGAAAAGGGATGGAGCTGCAGTGTGGACGGACCTTGAACAACACGTGATGCGGCGGGGCCTCGTGGGAGCCTGGGGGGCCCCGGGGAACAGCTTCCAGCCCAGATCGGGAGCCCCTATTTGGGGGCGTCGCGGGTTGACCGGTGGCCCCCCAAAAACTCACATGCAGCGGAACCCCGGATGCAACCGTCTTTGCAAACAGGGGCTTTGCACACGTCACCGGGGAAGGATCTGAGACCCCGGAAATGGGGGTGGACCCCAAAACCCGAGGCCCAGCGGGGAACTCCCCACGAGGACGGTGCCCATGCGCGCGTCCTGGACGCACGTCTGCGGTGAAGACTGTGCGACCGCGGGTTTGGGGGTGGGGGCACTGGCACGGGCGGTCCACACCACAGGCTGAGGCGGTTGAGTCAGAGTTTCCCCAAAGGGAGCCTCGTCCGCGATCAGCGTCCTCAGAATCAAACCCTCTCTGGGCACCCCGGACATTTCACAGTTCCGCATTCATTCCTTTGGCTGCGCAGGGCGGCGTTGAAAGTCGATTTCGGCGGAGAAGGAAGGAAGGCGCGGGGTGGGCTCCGTCGTGGAGACACCCTGCGTCCCCCGCCCCCCGGGAGCGACCCCACCCCCCACGGGGTCAGAGGTCACGGGGTCGCGCGCTCACCTCCAGGTCGGGCGGGAAGGACCCAGCGCGCTGCATCCGCACCCGCGGGACGCGCGGGAACAGCCGGCGCCGCAGCGAGAACCTGCCGAGCGAAGCGGGGGGTCTCTGCGGGGCGGCCGGGTCTACACTGCGCCCAGCCGGGTCTACACGGGGTCCTGCATCCCCGGGGGGGCGGCGGGGTGAGGACGGGATGCGGACGCCGCCGCCGGGCAGCCCCCCGCCCCTCCCCGTGCGCACCGCCTGCGCCGGCGCCGACCTCTGGGAACCGCCCCGGCCGGGCGTTCAGGTTGCCGACTGCTGCCCCCGTGTGGCGGCCGTGCGCACTGCACCGCCCCGGCCCCGTTGGCCCTAGAACCCGGATGGCCGCCGCGCCCGGGTGCGCACGGGGACCGTCTCCAAGGGTGCACCCCCGGGAGGGGGGCGCGTGGACCCCAATTTGGGGTTTGAGGGGTTACCTTTTGCACACGAACATCAGCACCCCGACGAGCGCCGCCGCCGCCGTCACCGCCGGCACCACCAGGCCCGCGAGCGCGCCCGCGGGATCCGGCTCCGGGCGGCCTGCGCCGGGAAGACGAGCCGACGGTCACGGGGGACCCCCAGCCCGGCTTCGAACCCGGCACCCCCGAAGACCCGCCCCCCTCGGACACGTCCCCACGAGGGCCCCACGGCTCCCACCCCGCGCCTTCCTGCCTTCTCCAGGAATATCGACTTTCAATGCCACCCTGCACAGCCAAAGGAATGAATGCGGAACTGTGAAATGTCGAGGATGCCAGAGAGCGTTTGATTCCGAGGACGCTCTTTGGGGAAACTGTGATTCAACTGCCTCAGCCTGGGGTGTGGACCGCTCGTGCCCGTGGCTTTTATGGGTGACGGGGGGTTGGGTGAGGGTCTTTGCGGCTGTGATGACGGGAAAGATGGAGAGGAGGGCTTCCTGGAGGAGGCGGCCCTGAATCAAGGATGGAGAGGAGGGCTTCCTGGAGGAGGCGGCCCTGAATCAAGGATGGAGAGGAGGGCTTCCTGGAGGAGGCGGCCCTGAATCCAGGATGGAGAGGAGGGCTTCCTGGAGGAGGCGGCCCTGAATCAAGGATGGACAGGAGGGCTTCCTGGAGGAGGCGGCCCTGAATCCGGGGAGAAAAGGGGCGGGTGGGACAGTGGGGTTCAGGGGACTCACTGAAGTCCACGGCCCGGCTCCACGCGCTCCAGATGTCCCCGTACACGTGCCTCACCCGCGCCCGCACCGTGTCCCCCGCCGTCACCGCAGAGCCGGGCAGCACGTACTGATTCCCGTCACTACCCCGTTGGAAAACCTGGGGGGACCCAACGGGAGCCGACGGGGCGCCCCAAGTCGTCAGGCGCAGAAAATACTAAGACGCTCCCATTTTTTTTTTTTTTGCTGAGGAAGATTGGCCCCGAGTTAACATCTGTGGCCCATCTGCCCCTTTCTGCTGGAAGAAAACGGTCAGAAACCGAATCCACCGTTATTTTGTAAAACATCTAGGTCGCCTCCACTTTCCTAAAATCGAGACCCGGACTTTACAGTTTACCCCCCCTCCTCCTCCAGGAAGACCTCAGCTCAACATCCTACACCTGCAAAGACCCTACGCCCCAAAGACGGCCCCGTTCTGGGGTTCCGGGTGGACACGAGTTTTCGGGGGGACCCCATTCGACCCCTTAAGGGGCCCAGGGGCGGCCCCGGGAAGAAGGATGTTGCTCTGACCGCGGGAGGTATGAAGACCGACTACGCGACCTGAGGCAGACGCCTTCAAGGAAACGCAGCTTCGGGACCCCAGAAAAAGCCCGTAAGGGGCTCGACGGGACCCCTCCGCTGAGCTGCTGCGGGGTCAGGGGTGAGCGAGGTCAGGGGTGAGCGTGGGGCCCAAGCACAGAGACACACGCAGGAGTACTCACGGGGTCTCTCTTGTAGGAGCTGCCCTGTGAGAAAAACAGCAAAGGGAACACAGTTAAGGGGAGGCGTTTTCAGCGTTATAGGCAAATAGGGGGACCCCAGAATGGCTACGGGGGTTATTTTTAAGCTGAAGATTTTGGGGACCCCACAGACGCACAAAGAAGCTTCTGGAAGGTTCCCTAAAAGCAGAGAAATGGCGGGAAGGAGGAGCGCCGAGAATTCCCTCCTCGGGGAGACTGGGCTCCCAGGAAGGAGGCTGAGAGCAAAATGCCCGGAAACTGTCTTTCCCCCAAAAAATCCATTTGCTCTTCCCATAGAAGCCTTTTCCCTGCCCTTCCCCGTCCCCTGTTCATTTAGGCGGATAAGCCTCTAACGTCAGCTGTTTAGGGAGTCACTTCCGTTGTCAAATCCCACATGAAAATGAATAAATTTTGCTTTTTCTCTCCTGTTAAGCTGTCGTTTGTTGATTTAATTTGCAGACCCTGAGGAACAGAACATAACAGGGTGGAGGGAAAGATTTATTTCTCCCTCAACAGGAAATTCCCTTCCTGTGAGTTTTCCTCCCCTGTGTCAGGGACTCGGGTCGGGCCCGGGGCCGAGGTTCGGGGTCCAGACCTGTCGTCGGATGTCCAGTTGGTAGCACAGCATATGACTCGCGACGTCAAAGCGGGTCTCGGGGTCGTCCCAGCGGACGACGTGGTGGGAGCCATTGAAGGCGGTGGTGATGTTGGCGGGCGGCCGATACTTCTCTAGGAAAAAAAAAAAACGGAAACGAGGCAACGAGTTACCCGTGTGCCTCGCAGAGGAGTCCAATTAAGAGTAAAATGTGCATGCATTTCCCATTTATCTAGCGTTTGCGAGTTTAATTTGCACGCCTCCGTCACCAGACTTAAGAGGTTGGAGGCAAAGTTTGTTCGTCTCTTCCGTTCCCCGAGCGCAAAAAGGCTGCCGTGTGCGTATTTCCCCAGACCCCACATGCGGATCCCGCGTCTCGGGGTGGGTGTTGGGGGGACGCGGAAGGCGCCGGGTCCTCTCACCCATCAGCTTGGCGCGAAACGGCGTGAAGTCCAGGAAGCGGATGGCGGTGCGGTTGCTGGTGCCGTTGACCAGGAAGAAGTAGTCGGTCGTCTTGGGGTCCCCGAGGTCGTCCAGGTGGCAGCCCACGCGCGTCCCCGCGGGGTCCACGACGTAGCGGGCGCACTCGACCTCCGGGTCGTGACTGGAACATCCCCAAAACGGGCTCAACCCGGAGCGCGGACCCCCGTTGGGGCGATCCCGTCGGGAAACGCGACCCCCAAAACCCTCTCCAAAAAAAAAAATTAAAAAACCCGGTTTTTTTGGGACTCACCTGGACGCCCACCAGTAGAGGTGGTACCGGACGTCGGGCGGGGCGGCCGGGCCGGGGCTCCAGCTGCAGTTGAGGAAGCGGAGGTCGTAGATAAAGCAGGAGAAGTTCACGGCCCCGGAACCTTCCGGGCCTGGGGAGACAGCGCCAGTCTACACCCGCTGCACCCACACCACACCCAACCCCAACCCCGGGGACGGCGGGCGACGCTGGATGGAGGTCGGGGTGCGGACGGGGTTGGGGACGTCACCTGAGTTGCGGAAAACCAGGACTTCCTGGAACGCGGCCCCCTCGGCGGTGACGTTGAGCGTCAGGTTGGCCCCCCGGTGCAGCACCGAGTTGGGGAACTCGCAGAAGTAGGTGTCGTTCCCGTTGACCTGGAACGGGCGCCGTTAAGAACGGGACCCCTGGGACCCCGTGACGGCCCCACGCGGGGGTCCCCGCCGACAACGCGGCATGAGATTATTATTAATAAAATTATTACAGAAAATAAGATGATTATTATTAAAATTCGGCCTTTCCTCCAGCTCCTCTGTCTCCCGCCAGTTTAATTAGCATTCCTCCTTGCAAGAACCTAACAGTGTACAGGAAGGATTTTTCCTCCCTCACGCGGGCGTGAGGCTCCCCGACTCCTCTGCGTGGCTCTGAGGCTCTGCCACGCGCACGGCCCGACCTCCGTGTAGACCCCGCTCCGAAGAAACGGCCCTGTTCATCCTCTTTTTGGGGGTCATTGGGTGAATTTCCACAAATTTCACGTTCCTTTGTGAATAATCTGGTTTTCTTTCTCTTTGTGCGGTTGGGGCTTTCCGGGGTGGCGGCAGTGTCTGTCTTTAGTGACATTCCAGCCCCTACAAGTGTCCCCCCCAAAAATAGGGGGCCTCCCGTGGGTTTGGCGTCCTGGGAATTTTGCCCCAAGAGTTAAGGCCCCCCCCGCTTGTCACAAAGACGGGAAAAAAAACTTGATTTTTCTTCTGGAGAAAAACGTGTGTGCGGAGTCGGCCCTGCCCGGCTGTATAGACAGTGAGATTCTTCCCGCCTCTGCACCTCCCAGTGGCTGTGCTGCACCGGCCCTCGCATCCCGCTCCCCTGCCTGGTGACGATCAAACATCTTCTTTGTCCTCCGCTCGGGTGGGACATGACTCGGTTGATGGGACATTTTGATCGATTGATCGACGCAAACACGGCGGCATCGACGGGTCTCTGTTTTTAGGGTTTTAAAAAGAAATTTTTTTTTTGCAATTTCAATTTTTTTTTTTTTGGTTGTGGCCGAATCCACGTAACGTAAAATTTACCGTTTCAACTTTTTCTGGGCGTTCGAGGTGGCGGCGTTGAGCACATTCAGGATATTGGGGGACCCTTTCCTCCACTCCCAGCATCGAGTGTCCCCCCAAAATGGGGGACCCGGCCCCATAAATCCCCTTTCTGTCTGGGTTTGCTCATTCTGCGCATTTTCTACAAATGGAATCCCACGCTGTGTGTCCTTTCGCGTCCAGCGTGCGTCTCTGAGCGTCGTGTGTTCAAGGTCCCTCCACATTCGCGGGGACCAAACTGAGGGTAAAAATCCTACTGACTTCATTTAAAAAATTAGAACTGCTCCTTGTCAAAAGAACCAGCTTTTTTTTTTTCCCGCCCTCCAGGAGAAAACCTTCAAAACGAATCCCAGAACGGGAGGAAGGAGGGGAACCCACGACCAGAGATTCCTAAAACAGAAGCAAACACACAGCCGGGTGCTCCCGACGACCCATGGGGCTGGCGCACGTCGTCAGGCACAAACAATATTAATACACTCCAATTTTTTTTTTTTTTGGTGAGGAAGATTGGCCCCGACCTGACATCTGTTGCCAATCTTCCTCTTTTCGCTTGAAGAAAACGGTCGCAAACCGAATACAACATTATTTTTTTAAAAAATCTATCTCACCTCCACTTTCCTAAAATCAGGACCCAGACTTCACAGTTTCCCCCGTTTCCCTCGTTCCTCTGTCGTTTCTCGCTTTAATTTGCAGGCCCCCATCCAGGAACCTAAGATTATAGAGGATGTGTTTCCTCCTCCCGCACAACAGCCATGGGAGTGGGACTCCAGGCCGAGGAGGAGAATCGAGCGGCTTCGCACAGGGACACCCGCGCTTCTCGGGGAGCAAGGCTGCGAGGCCCGACCCCTGACCTCTCACCTGCGGGGTCTTGGAGGTCGAGTCATCGGGCGGCGTGTCGATTTTGCACTCCTGCTCAGTCACGTTCCGCCTGTAATTCCAGCTCAGCGTTTTCGTCCTCGAATCCAGCTTCATGTTCAGAATGGGCGACACGCTCTCCTGTGCTGCAATTAAAAAAAAAAAAAAATCGGGCTGGCCTGGTGGTGCAGCGGTTAAGTTCGCACAATCCACTTTTCGGTGGTCCTGGGTTCTTGGGTTCGGATCCCGGGTGTGGACGTGGCACCGCTTGGCCCGCCCCACATGTAAATTAGAGGAAGATGGACACAGATGTGAGCTCAGGGCCAGTCTTCCTCAGCAAAAAAAAAAAAAAAAAAAAAGGAAGAGAGGTAGTAGTTCACTCAGGGCCAATCTTCCTCAACAACAACAAAAAATTAAAAAACCTACTTCCCCAGAGTCGGGATCCACCCGCTGAAGACACTCAGCATCTTGGTCCTCAGGGATGCGCCCATCAAAGGCACGGGGAGACACCCCCGTGACCCCATAATCTGAATTTTAGGAAAACGCTTTGGGGGGGGCCCGCCCGGGGTGGACACCCCACTCGGGTTTGGTGCCTCAACTTACCCCGTGCTGGGTGCCCGCAGCTCGCCCAGCTCAGCAGCACCAGGAGGCCGACGGGATCCAGTAGGGCCGCGGCGCCCCAGCCCCACAGCTGGACCTAAACGGGAACGGGGACACCCCAGGTCAGAGGTCACATCGCAGCCACCCCAGAAGCCCTCGCTTCTTGGCTCCCCACCCTTCCCAGGGGGGTCAATGCCCTCAAAAGGTGAAGGGTCGGGGGGGGTCCGTGTGGCCCCATTAGGTCTGCGGGTCCCCTGGGAGGCCCCCATCCTGCTCCCACTCATGGGGTCACTGGGTGACCCCAGATGCCCTTTGACATCCTGCTCGAAACACCCTGCGAAGCCCCGAGAAAAGAATAAGGGACGTGTGATGAAGACGCCAGCCCACAGCAGCCGCTTTGGGACATGAGGCAACTCTTCCCGCCGCACCGTCTCCACCCGCTCACAACGGTCCCGGCGGGTGGGGACGTGCCCGGCATCATTCGGGGGGAAGAACGACGGCGCAGGGGGGTCACCCGCCTCCGTGTCCGGGTGGCTAGTGTGGCCCGGAAGCCATCTTGGGTGTGGAATGTTCCGCCGGAGTCTCCATCTTGGCCAGAAACGGGTGGCGTTGGGTTCATTTGAGCACAGTTTCTTCTAACGGCTTCGCAGCCCTACGGGTCAGCAAGGGGACGACCTTGCTGGGTGCACAGAGGTCACCGGGACCTCGGCCGAGGGGCACCCGGCCCGGGATGGGACCGTTTCTCTCCTTTTTTTTGACACAGTCGCCAACCTCATGTGATGAGAGACGACTATATGGCCTGATCTGGGGGGACCCGCGAAGCGAGCGAGACGCCCTCCTGCATAGGCCGGCCCGAGGGAGGAGGCCGGGGACAGCGAGGGTCAGAGGGCAGAGGTTGTAAGCGACGGAAGAAAAAAAAAAAATCTTTTCCCTCCACCCTCTTAGATTCTGTCCCTGAGGCCCGCAAATTAAAACCGATAAAAGTCACGTTCACGGGAAAACTAGCTTTAGTTCCGTCCACACCCGCCTGGGTTCACAGAGAAAAAGGTGGGTCGAGGCGGCACGTAGACGACAGAGGCTCGGGCACCGTCTTAGGCTCCACGAAGAACAGGGGTTTGGGGCTTTTTGGTGAGGGAAGGACAGTCATGGGAAGCAGAAAGGAGGAAACGTGCGGCTGACGGCGTTTCCTTGTCGTGCAGATAAGAGGCTCTCGGACGGAGACACGAGTTGTCTCTGGGGGCGGCTCCGTGGTGCACGAACGTTTCCGTCGCGGGAGGGGAGATTCCCAGGCTCGACTTTCCGGCCGAGGGCGACAGGCAACCGGCTCCTGCTGGTTCTCCGCGGCCTTGAGCTCGAAAGTGTTGGCGCCCGTCCTGTCCTTCCCCACACTGTTCCTGGGGCCCCTCGCTGACCCGCCCATCGGTTCCCGCATCCCAGCCCGGACTGGGGGGTCATCCGTCTTACGCACTCGGGAACTCCCACAGCCACCCACCCACCCGCCTTCCCAGGACAGAGGCTCCACTCGGGTGCCACATCTACAATCCTGTGCCGTCCCGGGGTCCTGCAAACTAACGGCCCCCGAGATGGAGAAAGGAGTCAACCCACCGGTCGGCCAGCTTCCTGCATGTCGCTTAGACCCGTCCAGACCCGTCCTCCTGCCCGGCTGGTGCTGAGGGGTCCCCGGCGGTGGCCCCGTGGTGGAGGCGGCCGGCCTTCGGAATCAAGGCCCTGATAAGGCTGTCGGCGCCGCCTGCAGTGTGGACGCTCTCCTCTCGCTGTGTCCCTTCACGAATGGCTCCGGGTCAGCCTCTCCCGACGCGCCCCGCCTCCTATCAGCTGACTCTTCCTTTCCGCCCTTATCGTCTCTACAGACAGGAAGTGTCCGAACCCGGCCAGCCATCCGTCTACACCTCGGAGCCCGCCCCCCGCCCACAGGTTCTTATCAACACGTCGGGGTTCCGCTTTCTGCAGGAGAGTCTCCCGGCCCCTCGGGGGACACTCGGGGCGCCCAGGGTCTGGGTCCGCTGTGCACGTTCTGGAACTTTCCGGACCCCGACTCAGACCCGACCCCCTTTCTGTGCTCCTGGGGTGGGGACCCCCCTTCCCGGGGCCCCCAGAAAGGGCGCCGTCGGCACCTCGTTCCGGGAAACACGCTTGGCTGGCTCCATCTTTGCGCTCCTCGACGATTCTATCCTGCGGGTGTAGACCACAGAGACCCGGATGCCCAGGGAGGCGGCTGCACGGGGACCAACCCACTTCTTGAGATGAGTGGAATCCTGGAATCCTGGGGTCGGGGGTGGGGGGTGGGGTCCCCCAATGTAGTGTCACCTCCTCCTGATGCCCCCCCGGCTGCCAGGATTGCAGGGCGGAGGGGAAAGCAGAGTTGAAACCCGCCCCCGCTCCTCGTTGTCCAGACCAGAGACGGTGGCCGTTTGGAGCCAGTCGGGAGGGGGCGGGCGGCGGTGGAGACGAGGACACGGGGGCCCCTTGGGAAAAACCCGCTCGTGTCTCGGACCCGACAAGAAGGGCGGGGATGTGGGGCCGTGTGGACGATCCGTGTCGCCAAAACCGAGTTGGCTCGTGAAGACCCCGAGCCCGGCCGCCCGTCAAGCTCCCCAAAAACTCACTTTGGGGAACAACGACCCGCAGAAAACGCAGAACTGTGAGCGTTCGGATGCTGCTTAGGGGCGGCCCACCCGGCGCGCAGAATCCCCGGGTTAAAACTCGCTTCATGCTTCTCCTGGTTATTAACTGTTGACCATCAGAGCCATGACGCCAATAGCTATTCATCGTCTGAAATTAGAACCATGGCCCCAAGAATTATTATTTATTGAAAATTAGAGAAATGACTCCAATCGCTACGAATTGTTTAAAAATTAGTATAACGGTTCTAATCGTTATTAATTCTCTAAAATTCACATGATGATTCTAATACGTATTAATCATGTAAGGTCAGCATTGTGATTCCAACGCATAAATTATTTAAAATTAGCATAATATTCTAATAATTTTTAAGTATTTAAAATTATTCTGATGCTTCCAATTACGATTATGGAACACTTTTATGGTGATTCCTATAATTATTAATAATTTAAACTTATTAAAATGAGTCTAATTATCAACGATTCAAAATTACTATAATAATTTAATCATTTAAAATTATTATAATTATAATCATTATGAATTATTTAAAATTATTACAATGATTCTTAATAGCTATTATTTATTAGACACTTTATAACTATTCTAATAGTTATTTGTTATTAAAATTATTGATTGCAATTATTAATATTTAAAATTGTTATGATCCTAACTATTAATTATTCAAAGTTATTATAATGATTTCAATAATAGTTATTTAACATTCTTAAAATAATTCCTACAGTTATTAATTATTTAAAATCAGGATAATGATTCTAATATTTCTTAACTATTTAAATTTATTATAATCCAAATAATTATTTATTTATGTTATTGTAATGACCCTTAACAATTTTTATTTATTTTATATTATTATAATAATTATAATTATTAGTCATTAAAATTGTTGATTGTAATAATTGTATTTAAAATTGTTATACTAGTTCTAATAACTATTAATTCTTTAAAATTGTTATAAGCATTCTAATAATTATTAATTATTTAAAATTGTTACAATGCTTCCAATAGCTATTAATTATTTAAAATTGCTATGATAATTCTATAACTTATTTAAAATTTTATAATCATTCTAATAACTATTAACTATTTAAAATTTTATAATCATTCTAATGGCTATTAACTATTTAAATTTTTTTAATCATTCTAATAACTATTAATTATTTAAAATTGTTATAATCATTCTAATAACTATTAATTATTTAAAATTTTATAATCATTCTAATGGCTATTAACTATTTAAAATTTTATAATCATTGTAATAACTATCAATTATTTAAAATTGTTACAATGCTTCCAATAGCTATTAATTATTTAAAATTGCTATGATAATTCTATAACTTATTTAAAATTGTTATAATCATTCTAATAACTATTAATTATTTAAAATTTTATAATCATTCTAATGGCTATTAACTATTTAAAATTTTATAATCATTGTAATAACTATCAATTATTTAAAATTGTTATAATCATTCTAATAACTATTAACTATTTAAATTTTTTTAATCATTCTAATAACTATTAATTATTTAAAATTGTTATAATCATTCTAATAACTATTAATTATTTAAAATTTTATAATCATTCTAATGGCTATTAACTATTTAAAATTTTATAATCATTCTAATAACTATTAATTATTTAAAATTTTATAATCATTCTAATGGCTATTAACTATTTAAATTTTTTTAATCATTCTAATAACTATTAATTATTTAAAATTGTTATAATCATTCTAATAACTATTAATTATTTAAAATTTTATAATCATTCTAATGGCTATTAACTATTTAAAATTTTATAATCATTGTAATAACTATCAATTATTTAAAATTGTTACAATGATTCTAAGAAGTATTAATTATTTAGAATTGCTATAATAATTCTGTGACTGTTAATTCCTCAACTTTCTTACCACCCTTCTAATATCTACCAATTGTTTGAACTCCGTGTTGTCGAGCGTGGGAAGCCCCGTGGAGGGGCCGCGTCTCCCGTGTGATTTCGCGTCGTTTCCGCGCAGGTGAGACTCGTGCCGTCAAAACTGACAAAAGCGTCTGGAAAAACCCCGAGAACCGAGTCCAAAAAAACCCCGGTCCGAACGAGGCCAGACATTTCCCGGGCGTCGTACAGACAGACACAAAATAACTCACAAACGTGCAAAAAAAAAAAAAAAAGAGGTTTTTTTTTTTTTTTTTTTTTTTTCCCTTGGCAAATATGAATGTGGAACATACGATTTTTGATAAATTAGCTGATACTTTAAAAAGTGATGAGGACGGGCCGGCCCGGGGGCGCAGCGGTTAGGTGCGCATGTTCTGCTTTGGCGGCCTGGGGTTCGCCGGTTGAGATTCCGGGTGTGGACATGGCACCGCTTGGCACACCATGCTGTGTAGACATCCCACATATAAAGTAGAGGAAGATGGGCACAGATGTTAGCTCAGAGCCACTCTTCCTCAGCAAAAAAAAAAAAAAAAAGAGGAGGCTTGGCAGCAGATGTTAGCTCAGGGCCAGTCTTCCTCAGCAAAAAAAAAAAAAAAAAAAGAAAAATCGATCAGGTTGTCTGGGGATGGGTGAACCTGGGGACTCCACAGAGTCACCCGGAAATTCACGGGGTGCTGGAGGCGTTCAATGGTTTAAAAAAACCCCGGGGCGGGCGGGGGGTTAGGAAAAAAAAATAAAAAGTTGTGGGCAGAGATAGGGAGACCCCTTAAGTCTCAGTCGCGTTTGTGGGTGCCAAATAGACCCACCCCCCCACCGCTGAGAGCATCCCACGGAGGGTCACGGCGTCTACACCCGGACCTCAACGTCGCATAGTCGCTTTATGAACATCGCCCCGGCCGGGAAACGCCCCCAAACGCCCCGTCCACGTGGGAAACGGACACGGAAACGGGTAGATCCGCGCACTGCACGCGGCTGACCCGCAAAACCCCCGAGCTGCCCACCAACAGCGGGACGGGGTCGAAGGTCACAGACACCGGGCTAAAAACAACCCGGACCCTAAACATGTCCCGTCGTGTGGGTCCGTTTGTAGGAAAGACCAGAGACGGCGCGCCTGCGGGACCAGGACGCCCAGCGAGGCGGGGGGTGACGTCACCGGGCCGAGGGAGGGGCGATGGAGGGGTGGACACGGGTGGACTCGGAGCCTAAAACGTCTGTTGGCCGGTTTTTTTCTTTTTTCAGGAAGGAACTTTTGTTGACTGACTTCGGGAGGAAGAGATGTTTGTTGACTGACTCCGGGAGGAAGTGGATGGAATGGGGGTGGCGGGGGAGCAGGTGGAGCCTGGAGGCAGAGTGGGGCTCGGCTGGGGGGTAGGGGCTCCCGCAGGGTGTGAGGGGACAGGGAATCGTCCTAAGGGGGCTGTTTGGGGTGTAACCCCGTCCCCCCCAAAGGTCAGGTCCACCTCGTCACCCCCAGGACCTCAGATCGGCATGTTATTTGCAGACAGGGTGTTTGCAGCTGTGATGAAGGGGAGGATGGAGCGGAGGGCTTCCTGGAGGAGGCGGCCCTGAATCAAGGATGGAGAGGAGGGCTTCCTGGAGGAGGCGGCCCTGAATCAAGGATGGAGAGGAGGGCTTCCTGGAGGAGGCGGCCCTGGATCAAGGATGGAGAGGAGGGCTTCCTGGAGGAGGCGGCCCTGAATCCAAGGATGGAGAGGAGGGCTTCCTGGAGGAGGCGGCCCTGAATCAAGGATGGAGAGGAGGGCTTCCTGGAGGAGGCGGCCCTGAATCCAAGGATGGAGAGGAGGGCTTCCTGGAGGAGGCGGCCCTGAATCAAGGATGGAGAGGAGGGCTTCCTGGAGGAGGCGGCCCTGAATCCAAGGATGGAGAGGAGGGCTTCCTGGAGGAGGCGGCCCTGAATCAAGGATGGACAGGAGGGCTTCCTGGAGGAGGCGGCCCTGAATCAAGGATGGAGAGGAGGGCTTCCTGGAGGAGGCGGTCCTGAATCAAGGATGGAGAGGAGGGCTTCCTGGAGGAGGCGGCCCTGAATCAAGGATGGAGAGGAGGGCGTCCTGGAGGAGGCGGCCGGACCTGCTCCCAAAAGGGGCCCAGCCGCCCCCCGGTCTGGGGTCCCCGGACACCCCAGGGGACGGGGCTTTGGGGGGACCCACGTGACCCCCGCATGGTCCCACGGACGCGGCTGGGAGAAGCCGCCCCGTGCAGGGTGGTCGTAGTGTGAACGCAGTGTGGACGCCGTCCGCTCCCCGGGCCCCCAAGACCCCGGATGTGGCGGGTCAGAAACGCGCTCTGCCCGCTTTTGCGGCTAAAACCAGAGGACGCGCCTCCGTCCATCTGACCCCCGGGTATGCGGGTCACGACCTTCGCCCTGGACTCCCCTGGGGGACACACCATCCCACGCCCTCTGACCCCAGAGCCCCCCGGAACCCGCTGGGGTGGGGGCACCCAGGACGAGGGCAAGGGTCATCCCTGTTTTAAGGCCCCTGCCACCTGGGTGGTCCCAGCGCCCCTGTGCACACGGCGCGAGCCTCCTCATCGGGAACAAATTCCTGTGATTTCGGTGAAAATGACTCGTGTTGGAGGCCCCGTTGGAGGGGGACAGACCAGGAGGTGTCATTTCCCGAAATTTCTTTTTCGTGGGGTTATTTCCGGGGCACCAAAAAACGTCCACCGAACCCCCCCCCAAAAAATCACCCCCAGCGCCCCCTCCCTCCGCGTTTAAACGCCTTGAGCGGGAAACCAGACCGTGGACGCTCACCGTTAAGAAGAGAAGGCAACCAATTCGTACTAGAGTGTGAATGACTGATAGCAGATCCGCCCAGGTGAAGACGGGATGTCCGCATTGAACAGAGGTCAAGGGTCAGAGGGGGAGGGAGAGGCCCGGGAGGTGGAAAGGGGAAGAGAAAGCGGGAACCCTAAAAAGAAAACGCCCCAATTTCGCAACGCCCTCGAGATGGCCCGGGGCCCGCGGTCTGCCGTTGGAGTTATTTCCAGATTTTTTTTTTTTTTCCTGTGTGTAGCGTGTTTTTCCCCACGTCGGGGCCACCAAAGGGCACAGCTTCCAAGTAGAGGGGACGCGCCTTGGGGCCTGTCCAGTCCCTGGCCTCCCCTCCTCGGGCTTGAGCGTTTGTTGAGTGACTGCCAGACCTCAGGGAGACGCTTTACACAGATCCACGGGGTGCGAGGCTGGAGACGCGGGTGACCCCAATGCCACCACCAGGGTCCCTCGAAGAGCGGGGAGCGGGAGGGTCCGCAACCCTGACCTCAGAGATTGGGGTCAAATCTCTAAGCTTTGGGCCTTTTTTCCGGCCCCTCATCGGGAAGCCTCTTGGCCAAACTTCACATTTATTGTTTTAATAAAAAGTAGAAAAATAGCTGCAGAAACGCTTAAAACGGTTTTGAGAAAACCCGGGCGGCTTCCGGGGTGTCTGTGGGCCGGAGGTGCCCGTGACCTTTCACCCGCTGACCGGGGCTCTGTCGACCTCCTGGACGGTCACCACCTCTTCGTGCTCGGCTTTTCCGGCCCCCGCCGGGAATTCCTCCCAGACGTCCTGAGGGAAGGAGGACAGGGTGTCGGACCCGGGGGGACGGCTGGCCGGGGTCGGGAGGGGGGGGTAGAGACGGATCAGGGACACGTCTACACGGGCGACCTTGACCCTCAGGATGGGCAGGACGGCCTGTGGGAAGCGCCTGTGGTCCCTGCGGGGCATACGGCACAGCAGGTGCAAAGGTCCTGGGGCAGGATGGAGCTCGGAAGCGAAGGGGCAGGGGAGACGGACGTGATGGGTGACCCACGGGGGCCTCGCGGGACCCTCCCAGGGCCGCTGCGCCCCCCCGTGTGTCCATCCCGGCTGACCCCTCACCCCCCTGGACGCACCTGGAAGTCGGTCGGATGGTTATCGTTCAGTTTGTCTTTGATGCGCGGGACCGGCTGGAACAGACTGTGTCTCCGGAGGAACCTGCGGGGACCGGAAGAGTGCGCTGGGAACGCCAGAGTGTGCCGCGCATGCGCGTGGGGAACCGAGCATTCATTATCCTACAAAGGTGCGCGCGCATGTGCGGCGGCCCCAGGGCCTTTGCTCGTGCCGAGCTGGGCACGCAACGGACGTCTGGGAAGGAAGACGGGTCCACACGGGCTCGGGGAGCTGGCAGCGTCTAGGGTGGCCTCACAAGGGGCCTCATGGGGAGTGAGCACCCCCGTGTACCCCGCCCCTGCGCACAGGGGCCGGCGACCCCGCGCCACCTTACCTCTTCACCAGGCAGCCGAGCGCCAGCGCGCAGCCCAGGGTCCCCAGCACGACGAGCACGTACACGTGCACGACCCCCGCATCCGGGTCCTCGGAGCCTGGGGACACAGGGGGACACGCGGGGGGGGGGGCCCGTGAGTGGATCCCGGACCGCCGGGGTTCACTTATGATCGGACATCAGCACTTTGTACAATTCACCTGTGATTTTTTTATAATAATTGATAATGTAGAAATTTAGAATATCGTGTTTTTTTATCAGTTTCTGCTCAAAAGTCCAATAAAAAAAAAAAAAACCAATTTTATCACGATGGTCAGTCACCAAATCGGGTGTCGGCCGTTGTTGGCAGATTGTTTTTCAATACAAACAGATAACGAGCCAACCTTCCTGTTTTTTTTTTTATTTTTATTTTTTTGCTGAGGAAGATTGGCCCTAAGCTAACATCTATTGCCATCTTCCTCTTTATTTTATTTTTTCCTGAGGAAGATGAGCCCTAAGCTAACAACTTTTGTCAATCTTCCTCCCTTTTTTTTTTTTTTGCTGAGGAAGACTAGCCCTGAGCTAACATCTGTGCCCATCTTCCTCTTTATTTCATTTTATTTTTTGCTGAAGAAGATTAGCCCTAAGCTAACATCTTTTGTCAATCTTTCTCCCTGTTTTTTTTTTTCTGAGGAAGACTAGCCCTGAGCTAACATCTATTGCCCTCTTCCTCTTCTTTTTTTAATTTTTAAAATTTTTTTGCTGAGGAAGATTAGCCCTGAGCTAACATCTTTTCTCAATCTTGTTTCTTCTTCTTCTTCTTCTTTTTTTTTTTTTTTTTTTTTGCTGAGGAACACTAGCCCTGAGCTAACATCTGTCCCGATCTTTAACTACTCGGCCACGGGGCCAACCCCTGTCTGTTCATTATTTTTAATCCACTTTTAAATTGCGTTGTTCCTACTCTTGCTATTGACTTCTCAGAGCACTTTACATATTTTGGCTACTCGGTCCTGATCCGACACCCGACCTGCAAACATTTCCTCCTGCTCTGCGGGTCGATTTTCCACTGTCTTGCGAGGGTCTGTTGATTCCGATCAAGTCCAGATTATGTCTTTTTTCTCGGCTTATTCCCGCTTTTGGCGTCCTGGCCAAAAAAAAGCCAGCGCCGAAGGCAACGCAGCCAATCGATCACACCCTGTCTCTGTTTCAGCTCACGAAACAGTGCTCGCCGTGGGTTTCCTATAAATCCCACACCGGCCGTTCTGAAACTCATTGATCTCGGAGCAGGAAAAAAAAACACCGCCCAGCAGCGCTCCCTAAAACCCTTGAAATGCTCCCGGGCAGTTTCGTGCCTGGAATTGCTCCCCTCCTCGTTAGGAGGAAACAGACCCCGTTTGGATGTCATCTTCCTCAGCAAAAAACAGGAAGATTGGCAACTGATGGCAGCTCAGGGCCAATCTTCCTCAGCAAAAAAAAAAAAAAAAAAAGGAGAATTGGCAGCAGATGTGAGCTCAGGGCCAATCTTCCTCAGCACAAAAAAAAAAAAGTCATCCTGGGAGGTTTCACTGGGGACCACGAAGCTCCTACCGAACTCGACGGGCCGGCTCCAGGCGCCCCAGCGGGGGTCCCGGGCGTCCCGGGCGTCCCCCGTCCTGATCTTCACCGTGTGCTTCGGTCTGGGCTCCAGACTCGGGAAAAGGTATTGATTCTGCGAGTCGCCCGGCACCTCGATCCTCTGGGTTCAGAAAACACGGAATTGGGGGCGCGTTTAAAAAAAATAATAAATGGCACGACGGACACGGAAGAAGGATCCAAACTCACTTTCCCCCCAGTTGTGCTCGCGGCGCCGAATGGGGGTCCCGTCTGGAAACCCGAGGGGCCTTGAAGGACGAAATAATCTCGATACTCAAAGGGGTATTTTTGGGGCCGACACGGACGCAAGAGGAAGAGGACGGGCGGGTCCACGGGGCACGAGGAACGGGACAAATTTCACCCAGTGGGACGTGACAAGTGGCTCAAGGTCGGGCCCCAGCAGTGTAGACCATGGACGTGCGCCCACGTTGTTGACTGCACAAAACCCGAGAGCGCCCCCAGCCCCGGTTTTCAGCGCCTTCCCCACCCCGTGGTGCGCGTGCCCGTTTGACTAACACCGGCTCCAGCTCCGGGCAGACACTCGGGGTCAGAGTTCTAACTCACCATCGGGTATTCAGGGGGTTGGGTGCGGCTCTGAGAGAAAAAAAAAAAAAGAGAGAGAGAAGGTTGACTTTTCCCGATTGGGGGGGGGGGGTTCTCCCGAGTTTCGTCCACACTGCCTGTCGAGGGAAATACAGCCCCGGGCAGTGAAGACCGGGCTCCTCCTGGCCACACTCACCCTGGAGCCGACCGTGTAGACAGGATCGGAACCCGGCCACAGGAGGGAGTGTCTACACTGGGTCCAGATGGACATGAAGTGAGGCCTCTCCCTTGTCTACACTGGGTCCAGGAGGACATGGAGCAAAGGATCCATCTTGTCTACACTGCGCCCAGGAGGCCGTATCATACACGCTCCTCCTTCTCCAGCAGCTGCGTCCAGCTGTCTACACCCTCCCGCAGGCTTTCACAGCCCGGCTGGGTCGTTGGCCTCCTTTCTCGGGCCGAGGACCCCTGTCTACACCTCCCGCACCCGCCTTCGTCCACACGGCGTCGCCTCTTCTGCTCCCACCTCCCGGGACCCGGGCCCCCCTCACTCCCCGCGGGCGGGTGGCGTCTACACACCTGTCTCTGGATGACCAGCTCGTACTGGAAGTCGCGGTCGTCCAGGCGGAAGTGTGCGCTGGGCCTCTCCCAGCGGATGAGGCAGCTCGAGGGTTTACACTGCACGCTGATGTTGGTGGGCGGGCTGTACCTCTCTGAAAAGACAGCCCCGCTCCCCGTGAACTTTAGGCTGATTTTTTTTTTTTTTTTTGCTGTGGAAGATTGGCCCTGAGTGCACATCTGCTGCCAATCCTCCTCTTTTTTTTTTTTTTTTTGCTGAGGAAGACTGGCCCTGAGCCAAAGCGGAACGTGCACACTTAACCACTGAGCCACCGGTCCCCAAGGCGTTCTCAGCCATGTCTACACAGCCGGTTCCCGTCTACACAGCTGGGCCCGGTGCCATCACTCTCACGGCCACAGAGCATTTAGAACTCACATCTGCCCGACCCCCGTCCTTGGGGTTTTCTGGAGGCTCCGTGACCGAGTCAGGATCCAGGAAATCCTGGGCCTCTGGGGACTGAACTCAGTCTCCACCCTGTCCCCCTCCCCGAGGTCAGAGGTGAAACCCAGAGACCCAGCCCCCCGATCCCAGAGCCGGTTCCCCGACAACCAGCCCCTCCCTCGACCTTTTGACCCCAGGCTCTGGGCTCCCCACTGTCACGCAGTCAGTTTGTGACCGTTGGTGACAGTGGCCCCAGGACCCTGGCATGGATTTCACGCAAACTCCGTTTGACGAATGACTCAGTGCTGAAACCTCGGGTCCTCGTTCTCACCTATTTGCTTGGACCGCAAAACGGAATCGAAGAACTGGATCCCCGTCGTTTGGCTGGTCCCGTTCACCAGGAAGTAATTGTAAGAGGTCAATCCCGAGAGGTCGTCGAGGTGGCACCCCACGTGGGTCCCCGAGTCGCTCACATAACGGGGACATTCCCTCTCCCGCTTCCTGCAAGACCCCAAAGAGTTCAGACAACCCTCAGGACGCAGTTTTCTGTCCTCGCGTGTCCCCCACGGTCGTCTACACGGCCCGTCCACGCTTACTTGGAGTCTCGTATATACAGGAAATACTGGACGTCGTCGGGGGCCGCGCGGCCCGGGGCCCAAGTGCAGTTCATGAAGTGCACGTTGTAGATGAAGCAGGAGAAGTTCTGGGCGGCGGTGCCCTCGCCACCTGCGAACACGCAGAGACCCAACCAGGGTGGACCAGGGGCCGGCCCGGTGGCTCAGTGGTTAAGTTTGCACATTCTGCTTCAGTGGCCCGGGGTTTGCCGGTTCAGATCCCGGGTGTGGACATGGCCCTGCTCAGCACGCCATAGCTGTGGCAGGCGTCCCACATAGAAAGTAGAGGAAGATGGGCATGGATGTTAGCTCAGGGCCAGTCTTCCTCAGCAAAAAAAGAAAAAAAAAAAAGGAGGATTGGCAGCAGATGTTAGCTCAGGGCCAGTCTTCCTCAGCAAAAAAAAAAAAAAAAAAAAAAAAGAGGACGATTGGCAGCAGATGTTAGCTCAGGGCCAGTCTTCCTCAGCAAAAAAAAAAAAAAAAAAAAAAAAGAGGACGATTGGCAACAGATGTTAGCTCAGGGCCAATCTTCCTCAAAAACTAAACCGACACGCCCAAATCATCTGATTAAAAAATAGACAAAGGACCCGAATAGATTTTTGCCAGACAACACGCCCAGGTAGCCAATATATACGATGGAATATTACGCACCCAGGAAAAAGAAGGAAACCCTGCCGTTTGGGCCCACGTGAGCGAAGGTGGAAGGCGTCACGCTAAGTGGATTAATTCAGACAGAGAAACACGTGGGATGGTGGGCGTGTTAGTAGCTTGACTGAGCGTGAGGACATCCCATCATGCCTCATGCCTTAAATATCTACGCTTCCAACATGCCGATTCTATCTCCTTAGGGTCAAAAAAAGGAGTCGGATCTACCCTGACGCCAGCGGGTCCCCGCCACGCTTCCCCCACCTGGGTTGGTGTAGACGAGCTTCTCCGAAACCTGCGTTTGGCTGGTGTTGACCGTCACGCTTAGCGTGACGCCCTGGTGCAGGGCGCAGTCTGGAAACACACAGCGACATTCTTTCTTCCGGGG
>NC_091820.1:450000-460000 GCF_041296235.1 Equus asinus | reverse complement strand
TCTTTTTTTTTTTTTTTTTTTTTTTTTTGCTGAGGAAGACTGGCCCTGAGCTCACATCCATGCCCATCTTCCTCTACTTTATATGTGGGACGTCTAGGGAGATCTCATTGCTCTTTCTCATTTATTTATTCATTTTTTTGCCTTCATTTTTTTTTTTAAAATAGAGGCAAAATGCACAGGGCCCCAAGGGGACCCTCTTCCAGCGCACAATTCAGCGACACTGACCACGTTCGGCGGGTTGTGCGACCATCTCGCCCGTGTGGCTCCAGCCCATTTCCATTTCCGTCCCCGTTCGGCGGTCACCCCCCAATCTGTCTCCCGGCCCCTGGACACCCCCGAATCGGCCTCCTGTTTTTGGAACGGCCCGTTCTACCCGCTTCGTCTCCACGGCACACAGCCTACATTTTGGTCTCCGGGACCCAGGGCCTCCCGCTTTCTCTTCTTCTTTCTGCGCTCACCCCTCGCCAGGTTTTCCTTCTGCTTTTCTAGCTGTGAGCTTCCTAGAGGCACAGGGCTGGCAGGAAAACGCTCGGCTCCCCCCAGCTGGGCCGCGATGCCCCATCTGAAAGCGCTCAACAAACACCTGGGGTGGCCGCCCGGACACGCAGACTCGGACTCTGCGGGTCTGGGTGGCATCTGACACCCAGCTGCTGGTTCAAATCCCCGTCCTGGGGGGGGGGGGCATGGAACACCACCGGTAGGCCCCAATGACACACCTCCCAGCCAGGCCGGCCACACTTGTTTGCAAGCGACTTTCAGATGGATCGACGGGTGGCAGGACGTGCCCCCAGGAGGCGGGGACCCCCGTCTCCTCCCTCCGGGGTTTGGGGGGACCAGGTGCACACGCCTGGGGACGGGGGTGCAAGCTGGCTGCCGTTTCCGACATGCACGGGCACCCCGGGGTGGGGGGGGGGAGCTCCGCCGGCTGCAGATGCATGCTGGGTAATTCCCGGGGCGAATTCGGAGCTGGATTCAGGGCAGCCCCCAGTGACCGTCTTGCACGGAGCATCCTTCCTCCGGTCGCTTGCATGGCCCACCCTCGGGTCCTCACCCGCCCGGAGGCCTCGCCTCCAGCCCCAGCAGCACGGACCGCGGGGAAGACCACGGAAGGAAGGGAAGGGGATCGGCTTACCCCGAGGGCGCCCGCGTCCGTCAGCCGGCTCTCCTGGGCTGTGTTTCCTGACGCGCTGACATCTGGCCGGTGTCTCTGGGCCCGTCTGTCCCCCGCCCCCCGCCCCCCGCCCCCCGTCGTCAGAGTGAGCGCGAGGATTGCACGGCACAGACATCTCGACGACCCGGAACCTTCCTTTTTCTCCTTAATTCCCTCCCCCTTCCTGTGGGGTGTGCTCATCGCGGAGAATTGGGAAACCCGTCTGCAGTCGGCGAGCTCCTGGCCTTCCAGACTCACCTCCCAAAAGAGCCCCATGGCGGGGCCGGCCCCGCGGCTGAGCGCTGCAGGTCGTGCACTCCGCTTAGGTGGCCCCGGGCTGGCCGGTTCGGATCCTGGGCGCGGACCTGGCACTCCTCTTGAGGCCACGCTGAGGTGGTGTCCCCCATAAAACACCCAGTAGGACCTCCAAGTAGGATATACAACCATGTCCTGTGGCATTACGGAGAGAAAAAAAAAAAACAGGAAGATCGGCAACAGTTGTTAGCTCGGGGTCAATCTTCCTCAGCAAAAAAGAAAAAAAAAAGAGGAAGATTGGCAACAGTTGTTAGCTCAGGGTCAATCTTCCTCAGCAAAAAAAAAAAAAAACAGGAAGATTGGCAACAGTTGTTAGCTCAGGGTCAATCTTCCTCAGCAAAAAAAACCCAGGAAGATTGTCAACAGTTGTTAGCTCAGGGTCAATCTTCCTCAGCAAAAAAAACCCAGGAAGATTGTCAACAGTTGTTAGCTCAGGGTCAATCTTCCTCAGCAAAAAAAAGAAAAAAGAAAAAAGAAAAGAGTCCCGTTGGATAGCTTGAGTGTGAAACACATGCACCCCTGTAGACACGGACACACACAGCTGAGGGTGCCTTCTAGAAAACACGGGGAAAAGCCAAGCGCAGGGGAGATGGATCGAGACACAAGGCACGGGGCACCCTGCAAACCACAGGGCGAGGAGTCCATGAAATGGAGATCCGTGTTGGAAGTGCGATCACAGCAAACGTGGAAGGTGGGTGCACCCAACACAGTTCTGTGGTTCTCTGACCCTGAAGGAGCTGGACACCTTCAGCGTCAGTGTAGACGAGGCCGTCTTCTCTAAGACTCAACCAGACGCCCCCACGTCGGCTCAGAATGGGCCCCAGGTGGGTCTCACTGTCTCTGCTCACCTTCACTCTCAGTGTAGACAAGGCGTGGCCACCGCCAAGGAGAGTAAGGGAGACCCACTGTGGCCTTGGGTGTCTGGCCAGGGTCCTGCTGGGCCTGCCTGGGGCGACCACGGAGGGTTGGGCGGGGAGAATGGGGGTCCAGGGTCGACCGCTCGGCTGCTGGCGATGGGACCGTCTGTGACTTGACCCCAACGCCCCACGTCTTGCGTCTTCTACCCTCTCTCTGTGGGGCGCGGAATTTTTCCACCACGAGCCCGAACCTTCGTTAAAGGTCAAGTTCAACTTTCCGCGTCGGGGCCGTTCTGAGAAGGTCATGCAGAAGTGGACGGCCACACCGCGGTCTTCCAGGAAATTGCAGCACAGCACAGGAAAGGTTCGATCAAGCCCTGCAGCTCTGACTCCCCTCCCCCCGCGGTCGCTCCAGCCGCGTGGAAGGGACGGGGCTGCAATGTCCCTCGGGGCCCGGTGGCAAGTCAGCAGGGCCGGCGTTGTGGGGTGAGAGGGGCGTCAGCACCCGCCGCTCGCTGTCAGGAGCTCACGTGGCTGAACACACGAGCGGAGGCTCAGGGGCCCGCCGCAGCCCCCTGTGCGCCAACGCCTCCTTCCCAGACCATCAGCTCCACTTCACGGCCTCCTCTCCCGCCTGTGGGGGCGAGGGCGTCGGGGAGACGCTCGGGAGGAAGGCCCACACCTCCCAAACGCTCTCCTGCCCGTGAAGGAAAGACGACATTCTCCCGGCTGACTTGATAAACAAGCCCTCCACCTTGCAGTGGTGATGGTGATGATGATGATGGCGATGGGGGTGGTGATGATGATGGTGGTGATGAAGATGATGATGGTGATGATGGTGGTGGTGACAGTGATGATGATGGTGATGATGGTGGTGATGATGATTATGATGGTGATGATGGTGGTGGCGATGGTGGTGGTGATGATGATGGTGATGGTGATGATGATGATGGTGATGATGACGTTGGTGGTGGTGGTGATGGTGGTGATGATGATGGTGATGATGGTGGTGGTGATGGTGATGATGGTGATGATGGTGACGATGATGGTGGTGATGGTGATGATGATGATGGTGGTGATGGTGATGATGATGATGATGGTGATGGTGGTGATGGTGATGATGATGATGATGATGGTGGTGGTGATGATGATGGTGATGGTGATGGTGATGATGGTGGTAGTGGTGATGGTGATGACGATGATGATGGTGATGATAGTGATGATGATGGTGGCGGTGGTGGTGATGATGGTGATGATGATGGTGGTGGCGGTGATGATGATGATGATGATTATGATGGTGATGATGGTGATGATGATGGTGGTGATGGTGATGATGGTGGTGATGATGGTGATGGTGGTGATGATGATGATGATGGTGGTGATGATGATGATGATGGTGGTGGTGATGATGATGGTGATGGTGATGGTGATGATGGTGGTAGTGGTGATGGTGATGACGATGATGATGGTGATGATAGTGATGATGATGGTGGCAGTGGTGGTGATGATGGTGATGATGATGGTGGTGGCGGTGATGATGATGATGATGATTATGATGGTGATGATGGTGATGATGACGGTGGTGGTGGTGATGATGGTGGTGGTGATGACGGTGGTGGTGGTGATGATGATGATGGTGATGGTGGTGATGATGGTGACGATGATGATGGTGATGATGATGATGATGGTGATGGTGGTGATGGTGGTGATGGTGATGATGATGATGGTGATGGTGATGATGGTGATGATGATGATGGTGATGATGACGATGATGATGATGATGGTGATGGTGATGACGGTGGTGGTGGTGATGATGGTGATGATGATGATGATGAAGGTGATAATCCAGCATCATTCTAAACAAACAAAGCTCCTACTGGGTGACCCCCATCTCCCACACTCTGGGCCAAACTCTAAGACCCCAAGATTGGTCCACACTCTCTGTGTCAGGGTTCTCCAGAGAAACAGAACCAACAGGAGGTGCGTGTGTGTGGAGAGAGAATTTATTTGGAGGAATTAGTTCACGCGATCGTGGAGACTGGAAAGTCCAGATTTTGCGGGGTAGACCAGCGGGCTGGAGACCCAGGGAAGAGGTGATGTGGGAAGTCGAGAAAGAAGGCCATCTGGAGGCACCATTCTCAGACTATTTCATCAGGAGCATACGACGGTGGTTTCTTGCGTGTCTCTACTGCCGCTATGCGGATGGACCGCATTCTGGTTATCCATTTGTCTGTTGGTGGGTATTTGGGTTGTTTGCACCTTTTGGTTATTTGTGAATAATTCTGAGGTGAAAATGCGTGTACAAATTTGGCGTGAAAATGTGTTTTCATTTCTGTTGGGCCTAGGCCTAAGTGTGCGACTGAGGGGTCAAATGGAAACTGAGGAACAGAACAGGGGTGGACTGACGGAGGCGTTAGCGTGCCGTCATAGATTAGGGAGGCTCAAACGTCATTGCACAATGTGACACCCAAGGTGGGTGGATTGCAGGCGTGGCTCGATCAAGGTGTTGCACCGTCATTGCTCTGGGATTCCCCGGCCCCTCCATTCTCTGGGCTCCCCCAGGCTGCCTTTGTGGGGCAGTGAGGTGGTTTCCAGCCACTCCTGAGGCACAGAAATTATCCATATTTGATATATGTTTATACACATATATATGCATACCCTTATATACACACTCTAAAATGTCTATTTTGTAGAATGAACAAAAATTGCTGCAAAGTTCGATGAAACTAAGACAGCGATCCCGTGGAGAAGCTATCGCTGCAGCGTCAGATACACTGCAAATGGGCGCCAACTTCCCACGGCCGAATTTGGAAAAAAAAAAACCCTCACAATTTAAATGAATCCCGAGATGCACCTGCGTGTGTGTCCACAAGGTTGCGCTTTCCGAGACGCTCTCTGCTACTTTGCTCGTCACAGTGACAGCACCGGCAACAGTTTAAAAGTCCACTAGTCAAGGGAGGGGTAACAGTTTTATTGTATCTGCTCAACGCACGCAGTGCAACTGTGGCAAAGAACGGGTTACATCTATAGGAGCAGCACAGACGTCTCTACAGCATATTTTGAAGGGGGAAACGAGGAAGCCAGGAATAGGGCAGAATGAAGTGTGCAAACCGCCCCCCCCACCATGTGCATACAAAGAAATAATAGACCCGTGCGCGTGTTTGCAGGTCCACAATCTTTGCTTTCTTTTCTTTTTTTTTTTTTTTGAGGAAGATTAGCCCTGAGCTAACATCTGCTGCCAATCCTCCTTTTTTTTTTTTTTTTTTTTTTTTGCTGAGGAAGACTGGCCCTGAGCTCACATCCGTGCCCACCTTCCTCTACTTTATATGTGGGACACCTACCACAGCATGGCTTGCTGAGCAGTGCCATGTCTACACCCGGGATCCGAACACGCAAACCCCAGGCCCCCGAAGCAGAAAGTGCACTCAACCGCTCCGCCACCCAGCTGGCCCCAGCCTTTCTATCTTTTGCAGGAGACCACCATTCACGACCCTGGTTGATTGACACCCTGACCCCTGTGTGGAGGCCCTGCACCTCTCCCCAAGGCTCCGAAAACCTTTATCTGCTAAATCATGTGTTTTTGAAAACTTTGTTTCACGCCTAACTGGTCGCCCACACCACGGTGGGAAATTTCGGTTGTAGCCACAACAGCCAGAATGTGTGGGTGGCCCATGACTCTATGCACCTCTTTGCTGAATGAATAATAAAAAACGTAGCATGAACGCATGGAGTCCTGGAACTGAGTCACTGTTGCGAAACGCCAGCAGGGTTTCCTGTACGACTGTTGCCTCCGAAACACTCTAAACGCAGATGCAAAAGAATGAACTGCGAACTTCCTATTTTTTTTTTTTAATCCAGCCGAGAAAAAAAATCTCTGTCTTTCTGGGCGTGTCACGATGAAAGGAAGACAGGACGCTCCCTCCCTTTCAAGGACGTCCTGACTGGGGCGCGGGGTGGTCCAGCCACAAACAAAATACGAGGATATTCAAGAGAGTCAGCAGGAGCCATTACAAAGTGTCAATCACCCGAAGGAGGGACTAATGGGAAGGTTTACAAAGTGTCAATCATCCGAAGGTGGGACTAATGGGAAGGCTTACAAAGTGTCAATCAATCACCCGAAGGCAGGGCCAATGGGAAGGTTTACAAAGTGTCCATCATCCGAAGGTGGGACTAATGGGAAGGCTTACAAAGTGTCAATCACTGGAAGGCGGGACCAATGGGAAGGTTTACAAAGTGTCAATCACCTGAAGGCGGGACCAAGGGAAGGTTGACAAAGTGTCAATCACCGAAAGGCGAGACCAATGGGAGCGTTTACAAAGTGTCCATCATTCAAAGGCGGGACCAATGGGAGCGTTTACAAAGTGTCCATCATTCAAAGGGGGGACCAATGGGAGCGTTTACAGTGTCCATCACCTGAAGGCGGGACCAAGGGAAGGTTGACAAAGTGTCAATCACCCGAGGGCGGGACTAATGGGAAGGTTTACAAAGTGTCAATCACCCGAGGGCGGGACCAATGCCAGGGTTTACAAACTGTCAATCACCGGAAGGCGAGACTAATGGGAGCGTTTACAAAGTGTCAATCACCCAAAGGCGGGACCAATGGGAAGACTTACAAAGTGTCCATCATCTGAAGGCGGGACCAATGGGAAGGTTTACAAAGTGTCCATCATCCGAAGGCGGGACTAATGGGAGCGTTTACAAAGTGTCAATCACCTGAAGGCGGGACCAATGGGAACGTTTACAAAGTGTCCATCATCCAAAGGCGGGACCAATGGGAAGGTTTACAAAGTGTCAATCACCTGAAGGCGGGACCAAGGGAAGGTTGACAAAGTGTCAATCATCCGAGGGCGGGACTAATGGGAAGATTTACAAAGTGTCAATCACCCGAGGGCGGGACCAATGGGAAGGTTTACAAAGTGTCCATCATCCGAAGGCGGGACTAATGGGAGCGTTTACAAAGTGTCCATCATCAGAAGGCGGGACCAATGGGAACGTTTACAAGGTGTCAATCACCCGAAGGCTGGAGCAATGAGGATGCGCCTCGGCGGGCTCGGAATTCTTTTCAAAAAGCAGCTTCTTTTGATGCAGGTTTGGTGTCGAAACCTCAAAAGTAATATTCACAAAAATATGAAAGGGCGTGACGTCCGTGTGGTGATGGTATTTACGGAAATAACTCGGAACAGCGGTTCCCGGGACACCGACGATTTATGGGGCAGCGGAGGTGGGTGCCGGGTGAGGACGCCCTCCGTCCCAGCTCACCTTGTCCCCGCCCGGAACCCAGCTGACACGGAAAGTCTCTGCACACGTGTCATGTGTGGTTCTTTCTCAACCAGCGTGCACACTGCCCCTTCCATTACGTGCACGGCCTGAGCCTTGGGGGGACACAGCCAATAACGACCCTTTCCCGGGGTCGAAAGCCCACCCCGTTTCACGCGGAGCTGGAGATCCTTATCCTAACAGCAGAGACATGAGGATGCAGCTTCCTGCTTCCTCTTTATTTTTAATAAAAAAAAAAAATTTTTTTTAATAAAAAAAAAAATTTTTTTTTTTTTTGTGGTGAGGAAGATTGGCCCTGAACTAACATCTGTGGCCAATCTTCCTGTTTTTTTTTTTTTCTCCCCAAAGCCCTAGTACATAGTTGTATATCCTAGTTGTAGGTCATTCTAGTTCTTCTATGTGGGACGCCACCACAGCATGGCTCTGTGAGTGGAGTGTAGGTCCACACCCAGGATCAGAACTGGGAACCCTGGGCCACTGACGTGGAGTGTATGAACATAATCTGTCAGGCCTGGACCTCCACGCCTCCTCCAGGAAGGACGGTCCTGGACCTGAAAATCCCCCCTCCTGGCGCCTGGGATTGGGGCGTCACGGAAATAGGGTCTCTGTAGATGTCATTAGGGACGGGGAGCTCATCACCGAGGCCCCTTCCTCCCGTTTGATGCAATTCACTCAGAGGTCGTGTCTGCCCCTCCACCCTTCCTCTCCCGACCTTTGAAGACCCTCGGGGTTCCCTCTGCACCCCTCACCCCTCCGACCCCATGGTGACCCCACTGCTTGTCTCCCAGCCTTCTTCGTGCTCAGCCCTAAAGTTGAGATGGGTCCCCCAGTCTGGGGGGCCGTGAAAACCGGGCTTTGTGGGTTCACGTCTCTTGAAATATCTCCATCTCACCCCTGGGCTCTTCCCGGGGTCACGTTGACCTTTGGGATTTTGTTGGCTGAGAGATGCTCACGTTTCAGGAAATCCTGAAGTGGCGGAAGCTGCATCCTTATCTTTAAGGGCGTCATTTTTGGAGTAAATATTGAAATCAGATGCACACACACACTAAACCCTTTTGGGAAAAAAAAACGGGGTCAGGCCCAATTAGTTTTCACCCCAATGGCTTCCTCGTGCACCCCAATATATCCTATGGCCTGTCATTTATCCATCAAAGGGGTGATGGGTGAAGGGTCAATTTGGGGGCAGGTCTACACCACCCGGCCCCGTGTGTCCACGCTGGAGGGACATCGCCCACTGGATCCCAGGGCCTTCCAGGCGAGGGCCCCCGGCTCTCTCTGTTGAGACCCTCACCTTCCCCCTTGAGGGTGACCTGCGACCCCGGGAAGCAGGAAACAATGGACACACACAAAAAAATTCAAGAAGGTCCAGACCCGGCGAAAGCCACATCCCTAAGTTTACGGGGAGAAATTGGAGCCTCCCCCAGTTCTCCCCAAAACGTTTTGGGGTTCAGGTTGTGGGGGATGCGAGGCCTCCCCGGGGTCGTTCCCTTCAGTGGGAGCGTCTTGGGTGGAAGAGCCCATGGGCGCCACGTGAGCCGGCCTTTGCCCCTTTTCTGGTTTACCGAAACAGCTGGATTTCGACTCAAAACTCGGGCTCTTCCTGCGGCCTCGACCGCCACCTGCCGGCCTGAGTTTGGGGGAGGGCGGCTTCCCGAAGCGAACTCGGTTTCGGTTTGGGGGTTTTAGTAGCTTCCGGCCACTTTCAAGGCAAATGACCGCAAACCCCGGTGGCTTAAAAACCCCAGGGGTCCACCCTCTCCCGTCCTGGGGCCCAGGAGTCTGGGGTCAAGGGTCGCAGGAGTCTGGGGCTCCAGGGTCCCTGGGCTGGTGGCCGCCTCCCTCCCGTCTCTGCCTCCGTCCTCACGGGGCTGCTCCTCTGCGTCTGCGTCTCCTCTTCTGTCTCTGAGGAGGACTCTGTCCTTGGATTCAGGACCGCCTCCTCCAGGAAGCCCTCCTCTCCATCCTTGATTCAGGGCCGCCTCCTCCAGGAAGCCCTCCTCTCCATCCTTGATTCAGGGCCGCCTCCTCCAGGAAGCCCTCCTGTCCATCCTTGATTCAGGGCCGCCTCCTCCAGGAAGCCCTCCTGTCCATCCTTGATTCAGGGCTGCCTCCTCCAGGAAGCCCTCCTCTCCATCCTTGATTCAGGGCCGCCTCCTCCAGGAAGCCCTCCTGTCCATCCTTGATTCAGGGCCGCCTCCTCCAGGGAGCCCTCCTCTCCATCCTTGCCTTCATCACACCTGCAAAGACCCTGCTTCCACACAAGACCTCTCCGTCTGACTCGGTGGCACGAGGGCCGTTTGCCATCAGGTGCTGCTGAGCAGGATCGAGGAGGGAGGGAGGTCTCTCTGTGCAGGAAGCTGGCTGACCTGCAGGCCCCGGGAGCTGCATCCGGGTCTCGGGG
>NC_091820.1:437500-440000 GCF_041296235.1 Equus asinus | reverse complement strand
CTGAGAAAAAAAAAAAAAGGAGAGTTCCAGAATCAGAAGCCGCTTGACAAAAGCCCCCGGGGGTTTTTCACACCTGTCTGGAGCCAGGCGATCGATGGGGAGCATGGATTCCGGGTTGTGTCCACACCCCACCCCCTCGGGGGTCCCCGCTTGACCCGGTGGGAGAGGAGAATCTGGATTGCATGTGGGGAGAGTCCACAGAAGCGAATGGGGGCAAGAAAGGGGGAGGTGACTTTTGGGGTGACTGTTCTCTTGGGGTTTAATTCACCCCTTTAATGTGTGCAATTCAGCACTTTTTAGGATATTCACGGGTCTGGACAACCGTCACCACAGGCGAGTTTTAGACATTTCCAGCCCCCCAAAAGGAGACCCCAAACCCATCAGCATTCGGTCCCCGTTCTCTGTGCCTCCAGCCTCCAGCAACGACTAATCCACTTTCTGTCTGTGGACTGGCCTGTTCTGGACGTTTCCTGTTAATGGGACCATGTGCTGTGTGTCCTTTTGTGTCCGGGTCTCTCTCTGAGCACCGTGCGTTCAAGGTCCGTCCATGTTGTAGCTGTGTCAGGGCTTTGCTCCTTTTCATGGCTGCATAATATTCCACTCTATGGATGGACCACTCATCAAGCCATGCTGAGGCGGCGTCCCACGTACAAGAACTAGCAAGACCTACAAGCAGAATATACAACCATGCCCTGGGGCTTTGGGGAGAAAAGAAAAAAAGAGGAAGATTGGCCATGGATGTTACCACAGGGCCAATCTTCCTCACCAAAAAAAACAGGAGGATTGGCAACAGATGTTAGCAGAGGGCCAATCTTCCTCACCAGAAAAGCTAAAGAAAAAAGAAATGCGCTGTTGACGGAGAGTGGACATCAGTACCCAAGAGACCTCTCTCTCTCTGCAGAGACAATTTTTGTCACCACGGCCGCCTCAGTTACAGGTTCTCCACCCAATTTTGCAGTCTATGCCCTCGCCTCTTAAAATTTCCAGACGAGTTCGTAACATCCAGGAAAATTATCAGGTGGTTTCGGATGGACACACGTGGGAGAAACGCCGTCCTGGCGGCACCGACTTCTTTTTTCTCGACCGGCCGACGTCCAAAGGTGGGGACGGCGACACCGCAAGACCCTTTTCTAGAGCCGAGGGGTCCAGCCCATCGCCCGCGCGCCCTCAAGACGAACAGCAACCACTCCCCAGGGGAGGACGTCCCAGCGCCATTTGGCACACGCAGTCCTTCCTGTTCCCCCCGTAATTGGACTGACCATTTGTGTTGCCCGGTTGGCTTTTTCCAGCAGAAAAATAAAGCCCTATCTTAACGGCAGGAGGTGTTTCTACTCTTTTTTTTTTTTTTGAGGAAGATTGTCCCTGAGCTAACATTGGCTGCTGCCAATCCTCCCTTTTTTTTTTTTTTTTTTTTTTGCTGAGGAAGACTGGCCCTGAGCTAAAAGCTGCTGCCAATTCTCCTCTTTTTTTTTTTTTTTTTTGCTGAGGAAGATTAGCCCTGAGCTCACATCTGCTGTCGATCCTCCACTTTTTTTTTTTTTTTGTGCTGAGGAAGACTGGTCCTGAGCTCACATCCGTGTCCATCTTCCTCTACTTTCTATGTAGGATGCCTACCACAGCATGGCTTGATAAGTGGTGCCATGTCCACATCCGGGATCCAAACTGGTGAACCCCGGGCCGCCGGTCTACTCTTGAAGCCAGACTCTCACCCCGGCCCCGAAAATGGAAGACACCCCCAAGTGCTTTGGGAACCCTTTGGGTTTTCCCCGCCGTCCGTTTGAAGGAGGTCTCGTCCACACCACAAGGGGCCGGACCCCCCAACCCCACCCCGTCGCCCGGGCTCGGTGGGAACAGCCGGGTGCATCCCCAACAGGTGCCAAGGACCAGCGGACACGAGCGGCTTTCTTCTTTCTCCTCCTCAAGGCTGAGCGACCGGCTTGAGTCGCCCGGTGGGGCCGACCTTGAACCGCAGAAAACACTTCTGCTTTCCCGCTAGAAGACCAGGGGGTGACATTTTCTTTGTGATCCACCTCCCTCCCCTTTTCGGAGCCGGGATGGACTTTCCCCCTGAAGCCGCGTGGCCCCAAGTTCCCCTTCCAAAGGTCAGGGATTTCCAGAGGCCGGAACGTCCGGCTCCTTGTGTCCAGTCTCCATTTCTGGAGCCTGAGGATCCAGTTCGAGAAGATCTGTTGTCAGTCAATGAACCCAGGAACGGGCGGGCGGAGAGCAGAAATGTTCCGTACACTGTGGGCAAACGGACGGATTTCCGTAACGACTGAAAGTCGGTTTATTATCCTCCATGTCCCGTCCATGCCTCAACGTTGGGATAGACCCGGATCCCCATTACGGGATTTTTCACAGAGACCTCAACGCCTGCTTCCTTTTCTTTGACGTCCCAATGCATCCCGTCCTCTTGTGAAGGTCCTTCTCTGTGCTCAGCACGGGGCCGGGCCCCAAGGCCGGGGGTGAGTGACTCGGGGAGTCAACTAGCTCGGAAAAA
>NC_091820.1:430000-432500 GCF_041296235.1 Equus asinus | reverse complement strand
GGGACGGAATCCTGAGCTTCTCCATCCGGCGCGGAACGCGTCCTCTTCTGGCCAAGAGTCAATGGATCAGCTCCTACCGTAAGTGCCCAGAAGCCCGCCATTCCTACCCCAGCCCGGAAGGCGCTGGCCTTCTAGAAAGTTCCATCCCGACACCCACGGGGCCTAAATGTAAAATCAGGCCCCATCCACCCCAAATCCCATAAGATGTTAAAATAGCGAATGTGGGGGACGGGGGGGCATTCATGACCTTGTGCTCTGTGACCCCCTCCTCAGTGAAGCCCGACCCCCCCGGAGACTTGACCTTCCGGTGGCACGAGGAGGCCGTGACCGTGACCTGCTCCGAGCTGCCCCACAAGAGCCTCCTCTACGAAATCCAGTACAAGAGCACATTCGACCCCGAGTGGCAGGTGAGTGGGGCCGGCGGCATCCTCAAGGTGCTAGTTTTGGGGTCACTCATGGGGTCGTAGGATGCGGCCAGTCTCGGGTCACCAGGCTGGACGCTCAGGTTCGAATCCTGTCACCAGAATTCCTAATTCCGTCTCCTCTGGGAAGCTCCGGTCGGTTCTTTCAGCGCCTTCAACTGATTAGGCGAGGCCCACCCTCGTGGCAGAGCGACTCAAAGCCAACAGGTCATAAAAGCGAATCGCGTCCACCTGTCAGCTTCACAGCCACCGTCCAGACTGGTATCCAGCAGAGGAGATGCCCAAAGAATTTGGCAAAGTCGACACGTAAAACTCACCGTTGGGCAAAGTTCCTGGGGGGCGATGACACCCCGCACGCACCGCCCACTTTTCTTTCATGGCCTTTAGATACTTGGGGGCACTCCCTGGCTGCGAGTCAGTGAGCACGGTCTAAGGAATCAATTAAAATGGCGTGGCGGTCAGTGAGCCGGGGCTCAGAGCCGTCTCCCAATCCTTCGAGGCCTGCCGTGTAAACCGAGGACGAGGCTGCCCCTCCCTGGAAAGGCCCGAGGAAAGTCTACAAAGTCGGCTTGGAGGAATCGTCCAATAAACTCTGGGTCGTCTGTGTAGTAAAAGAGTGAAGAGCCACCCGAAGGCATTTTTTAAAATTTTTTTGGCTTTTGAAGAAAATTAGTTTATTGAGGCCATAAGGGCTTATAACATTGTGTCATTTCAGGGGTGTGTTTTTATATTGGACTTTCTGTGTAGACCACCTGGAGTTCACCAACAATATATATATATGTATATATGTACAATGGAATACTACTCAGCCCTGAAAAAGGATGAAATCGTCCCATTCATATATATATATATATACCATTTTCTTTATCCAATCATCAATTGATGGGCACTTGGGTTGCTTCCACGTCTTGACCATTGTGAATAATGCTGCCATGAACACAGGGATGCATGAATCTCTTTAAATTATTGATTTCCAGTTCTTTGGATAAAAACCCAGTCGTGGGATAGCTGAGTCCATTCTATTTTTATTTTTAATTTTTTTTGTATTCTCCATATTGTTTTCCACAGTGGCTGCACCACTTTGCATTCATTCATTCATTTTTTTCAAAAATAGTCCTTAGTGATCAGAGGCAGCGGGTCCAGTAAATCATCGTGTTGTCTGAATCCTCTTGGCGGGAAATAAAAAATATCCGTTTCCTAATGGTGACTCTATTGCAGCTACAATAAGGCAGGTTCTCAAGCTTTTTCAGTTGGTTTTGAGCCTGTCTGCCTGGGTGTTTCCTAAAATCTCGAAATTAAGCAAGCGGGACATTTATAGTTGTGACAATCAGGGCTCTTTTGAAGGGAGCACCCGGCACCGGGGAATTCTTTGAAAGCATCTGTCGGGATGTTTGTTGTAAAGGATGCTTTTCTCCTCCGAGGGGAGAGGCGTTGCCCCGTCCGTTTGTGCCGCGGTCGCTTGGAGGTCGCTTGGAGGGCAGAGAGAGGAGGTCAAATGAGAGCGTGAATGCGGGGTCTCATGAGTCCCAGGGGTGAAGGTCAAGGTTGTTGATCGACTCACTGACGGCCGGGTCTGCTTGTCCTCCAGGCTGAGGAGGGCAGAAGCTGCAACGTGTCGATCCCGGGCTTGGATCCCGACAAATGCTACTTCTTCCGGGCCCGAGCGAGGACCATGGAGGCGGCCTACGGCCCCGACACCTACCCCAGCGACTGGTCGGAGGTGGCCCACCAGCAGAGGGGCCGGCGGCGAGGTAACGCGGGTCCCGGGGCAGGGCCGGCTCTCCGTCCTCCGGGGAGGGTGGGGGCCCTGGGGCATGAGGACCTGGCGGCCTCGTCCACACGGCAGACGAAGAGCCCGCCCTGCGGGGTCCCCTCTTCAGGCGGCCGGCCTTGTCCGGGGAATTTCCTTCTCGACTTCTGTTCACACAGTGGAGTCAGAGCCAGGCCCACCCGCCAACTTAGCCTCACCTGTGTAGACGGAGGTCTGTCTCTAAACACCTGCGTGTGTGGACTTCCAGATGTCTATACCTATCTACAGAAGGACAGATAGATGGATAGATGGATAGATGGATGGATAG
>NC_091820.1:377500-427500 GCF_041296235.1 Equus asinus | reverse complement strand
ATTTTAAAACAGCTGTTTAAAAATATTGTATTAAATCGTTCTCGATTTTAAACACATTGAATTATTTCTCTATGTTAAAAATCCCGTATTAATTTTAAATTTAACTTGATTTTAAAATAGCCCTCTATTTAAAAAATATTGTATTAAATAGTTCGCTATTTTAAATACATTGAATTATTTCTCTATGTTAAAAATCCCGCATTAATTTTAAATTTAATTTGATTTTTAAAATAGTCCTCTATTTTGAAGATTTTCTATCAAATAGTTCTCTATTTTAAACACATTGAATTATTTCTTTATGTTAAAAATCCCGCATTAATTTTAAATTTAATTTGATTTTAAAATAGTCCTCTATTTTAAAGATTTTGTATCAAATAGTTCTCTATTTGAAACATATTGTCTTCGTTCGCTATGTTAAAAATACCATATTAATTATAAATTTTACTTCATTTTATTTTAAAATAGGTCTCGATTTAAAAATCTTATACTGAGTAATTCTGTCTGTGAACCTTTCCTGCTACAATTTCTCCCCGGCCGCTCCCATCTCGACTTCAACCTACCTGCGCCCGGGCCCTTGGGCGCGGTGACTGGCGCGCGCAGGTGCGCATGCGCGGGGCGGTGGGCGCCATCTTTGTCTCCAGGGATGCGGTTCCCATGGCAATGGCGGAGCGACGGGAGGAGGATGATGGACGGACGGACCACGCGGGTCCTCGAGCGCCGTCCGCGACCCGTCCCGTCCGCTCTCACCTCCTTCAGCGCCTCAGCCTGATGCCCCCCACGAGGCCTTAGGGAAACTGAGGCCACCACTCTGCAAACAGACACGCTCGCCCCGTCTTCACGGGACTCTTAGGTTTCGTCCCTGGGGCCTGTGAATTAAACGGGCCAAAGGTGGATTCACAGGAGGATAGGCACATGTTTCTTTAGGAACGTCATACTTTTATTATATTATTATTTTCTGTGTTATATTGCATTATTTTATTTTTAGTTTATGACTGCTTTATATGTTATATTGCATTATTTTATATAATAATATTTTTATTTATTTTCTATAGTATTTTCACATCACATTATTTTACATCATAAAATACATAACGCTCCCACCTTGAAACTGAGGACCCGGTTCCACCCGGTTGAAATCTGCAGCCCAGCTCGGCCCCTCGGAGGGGTCTGGGCCCCGAGCGAGTCCACCGCCCGGCCCAGGGGTCGGGGGTCAACCTGCCCGTCTGACCCGCCTCTCCGTGTCCACTGCAGAGTCAAGAAGCTCCTGATGCCCAGCGTCCCCGACCCCAAGTTCACCTTCCCCGGGCTGTTCGAGTCCCACCGAGGCAACTTCCAGGTGAGGGGTCACCCCCCAGGGCCCCCTGTCGTCCTTCAGGGTCACCCAGATGCCGTCCCGGGGTCTCAAGGCAGCCGATCTCCAGATGACTCGGGGGGCCCCCCGGGGATTTTCCGGGCTAATCGGCTTCTGATCTCGCCAGGAAGTCGCGCTCTCGACAGCGGCCCCTCCGCCGGCTCCCAACCACCCGGCAACTTCCTCTTGCAAACGTTCCCGGCCGTTTATCTGTCAGGGTTGACAGGGGCGGATGTCAGTTTTCTGGGGCCCCCACAAACCGGGGGCTTGAACCCCCAGGGGTCCACCCTCTCCCGTCCTGGAGCCCAGAGTCTGGGGTCAAGGGTCGCAGGGCCGCGCTCCCTCCGGAGGCTCCAGGGGAGGGTCCCTCCTGCCTCTTCCAGCGTCCGGGGCTCCATCCTTCCCTCTTAAGTGCAGTGCCTGGGGCCTGTGAATGAACCGCACAAATGACATGGAAAAGACAGATTCCCATGAGGAAAGCTCTGCCCCAAACTTCTGTTTCTTGATTCCCTTCAGCTCAAAATACCCCGTATGACAAACGTCATATTGGGGACAGGGGGACCCGGATCCCCTTCTGTGGGACCGGAGAGTGAGAGCGCCCGCCCCACCGGGTTCCTCAGGGCGTGTGTCCCCATGTCCCTTCCCACAGGAGTGGATCAAGGACACGCAGAACGTGGCCTCGCTGAACAAGACGGACGACGGGGAGCAGGAGTGCTTCCTGGAGGAGGCCCTGGAGGTGCAGCCAGCCAAGGCGGAGGCCGAGACGCCCACGGGGACGCCGACGGGGGAGGAAGAGGCGGCTGCTGACCCCAGTCAGCTCCCTCGCCGGTTTCCCCCCGGCGGAGAGGCCGTCTCTCTGGGGGACTTCACTTTTGTGATGACTGACAACTCATACATGATGTTATGAGGGGGTGCAAACTCAAAAGCCAACATGGGGTCCCCCCACACCCCATGGCCACTCGGCTCCTTCGTTACACCGCAGGTGGACCCAGCAAGCCGGGCCGGGCGGGAACAGAATCCTGCTCTCCAGATCCTACCTACCAGCCGTCCAGCTCTTATTCTGAAAGGGGGACTCAGTTGGCAACCATGGGGACATTTCCCCGGACCTTCAGTTTTTCTTCCCGAACCCACCCTCCTGACGTCCCTCTGCATCTAAGACATATTTAAATTGAAAATCGGTCCCTTGAAACATCTCTCCATCCAGTGCGTGTATTTTTTTTCCATTGAAATAAAGAGAAAAAAGAAACAGTTGGCACCAGAGCTCTTGTGACAATTAAGTTGGTGGTTGGTGTCCGTGTAGACGCAGAAAATTCACAGGAAGCTGGGACACGGGTGTGACGACCTATTCCTGGGGCCACCACAGGGACAGACCCCGGACCTTATTTCTGGGCCAAGACGGCCATTTAGACCCATAGGTTTGGCTTAAATGCATTCCATCCATGGTCGTGAGTAACTGAGAAAAACAATGACCCGGCCAGCCTGGTAGTGTAGGGGTTAAGTGTGCGAGCTCCCCTTCAGTGGCCTGGGGTTCAAATCCCAGGTGTAGACCTATACACCGCACATCAAGCCACACTGTGGCGGCGTCCCACATGCAAAATAGAGGAAGACTGGCACACGTGTTAGCTCAGGGCCAATCTTCCTCAATCAAAAAAAAAAAAAAAGGAGTAAGATGGGCATAGATGTTAGCTCAGCAACAATCTTCCTCAGCAAAAAAAAAAAAAAAGAGGAAGATGGGCATAGATGTTAGCTCAGCAACAATCTTCCTCAGCAAAAAAAAAAAAAGAAGAAGATGGGCCATGTCATCAGGACTTTGGGGGATGGGGATGGAGAGAATCTGGGAGGGGAGGCAATGCTGGGCTGTCAGCAGGAAGACACCGCAGGGTCCTGCAGTCCTGCTGCTGGGTGTTCATCCAGAGGAAGCGAGAGCTTCATCTCGAAGAGATACCTGCACCCCATGTTCGTGGAAGCTTGACTTACAATATCCGAGACGTGGAAACTACCCAAGTGCCCATGGACGGGTGACTGGACAGAGAAGAGGTGGGCTGTATATACAATAGCAGGTCATTCAGCCATGGGAAAGAAGGAAAGACTCTGAGGGGTGCAGAAGAAGTGGTGTATCTATCCATCCACACAGTGGAGTATTATTCAGCCATGAAAAAGAAGGAAATCCTGTTATCAATAAAGAAGATGTGGTCTATAACACAATGGAATATTATTGAGCCATGAAAAAGAAGGAATCCTGTTATGGATAAAGATGCGGTCTATAACACAATGGAATATTATTGAGCCATGAAAAAGAAGAAAAGCCTCTTATGGATAAAGAAGATGGGTAAAGAAGATGTCATAAATATACATATACACAATAGAGTAGTATTCACCCATGAAAAAGAAGGAAAGACTCTTATGGATACAGAAGACGTGATGCACACAAACACTCACTCACACACACTGGAGTATTATTCAACCATGAAAAAGAAGGAAATCCTGTTATGGATAAAGAAGATGCAGTCTATATACACAATGGAGTATTAATCACCCAAGAAAAGGAAAGGAAATCCTTTTATGGATAAAGAATGTGTGGTCTATATCCATACAATGGAATATTATTCAGCCACAAAAAAAGAAGGAAATCCTTTTGTGGATGAAGAAGATATGGTATCTATGTATACATATACATAATGGAATATTATTCAGCCACGAAAAAGAAGGAAAGCCTCTTATGGATAAAGAAGATGTGGTCTATAGACATGATAGAATATTATTCAGCCATGAAAAAGAAGGAAATCCTGTTATCGATAGAGACGTGACATATATATACACATATACATAATGGAATATTATTGAGCCAGGAAAAAGAAGGAAAATCTCTTTTGGATAAAGAAGACGTGATATATATAGATATATATAGATATACATATATAAAATGGAGTATTATTGAACCATGGGAAAGAAGGAAATCCTCTTATGGATAAAGAAGATGTGGTCTATAGATAACAATAGAATATTATTTAGCCATGAAAAAGAAGGAAAGCCTCTCATGGAGAAAGGAGATGCAGTCTATACACAACAGAGTATTAACCACTCATGAAAAAGAGAAGAAATCCTTTTATGGACAGAAGGTGTGGGCTCTACACACAATAGAATATTACTCAGCCATGAAAAAGAAGGAAAGCCTCTTATGGATAAAGAAGATGGGTAAAGAAGATGTGATAAATATACATATACATAATGGAGTAGTATTCACCCATGAAAAAGAAGGAAAGCCTCTTGTGGATAAAGAAGATGGGTAAAGAAGATGTGATAAATATACATATACATAATGGAGTAGTATTCACCCATGAAAAAGAAGGAAAGACTCTTATGGATACAGAAGACGTGATGCACACAAACACTCACTCACACACACTGGAGTATTATTCAACCATGAAAAAGAAGGAAAGCCTCTTATGGATAAAGAAGATGCAGTCTATATACACAATGGAGTATTACTCACCCATGAAAAGGGGAAGAAATCCTTTTATGGACAAAGAAGGTGTGGTCTATATCCACACAACGGAATATCATTCAGCCACGAAAAAGAAGGGAATCCTGCCATTTGCGCCCACGTGGACGGACCCTCAAGGGCGTTATGCAAAGTGAGATAAGCCAGGCAGAGAAAGACAAACACCGTGGGATCTACTTATATGTGGAACCTAAAAAAAACCCCCCAAAAAACAAACTCGCAGCTACAGAGAACAGACTCGTGGCTGCCAGAGGCCGGGGATGGGAAGTGGGCAAAATGGGTCAGAAAGAAAAAAAGAAAAAAAAGCGACGGAAACGTATATTTGATGTTGGGCCTTTGTCCTCGGTTCCTACATAGAACGTGTGATGTCCCAAGTGTGGACGTGAGAGGAACGTCTTCCGTCCTTCGTACTAAGTCCCCTTTGACCTCACCCGGGTCCTCCAAGGCCCCCGAGTGGCCTCGGGACGCGTGATCCCATCGATAGGAAACAGCAAAAGCCATTTTTGTCCCTGGTGACGAGAAAACTGGGTCAAACTATAAATCAGGTAGATTCAATTTAGAAGAAAGTGGGTCTTTTCCAATAAAATTTATACTTTCTGGGGAAATAAAGAAACAAATGGAGGCAGTTGTAGCGGAGAAAAAGCTTCCTACACCCTCTTAAGTCCTGTCCACCAGGGGTGTGCAAATTAAACCGACAACAGACAGACGACCCCCAGCGTCCCAGCCCCGCTCCTGGGATTCCCAGAATGCTGTGCGACCCCCCCGATTTCATAACCAGGGAGCATCTCCTGCTCGTGTTTCTAGAACGTGGTCCACGTCCCGTCTACGTCATCCCCGAAATTAGACTCAACCCCCCAAAATGAAATGTCCAATTTTGTCCAAATTTTGCTGCCGGAAACTCCTCACGAAACGAAACCGCCCCTTACCTGCTTCTGGGCGTATTTCTGAAGAAAACGGCCTTTTCTGTGCGTTCCCGGCACCGTTATGAAAATCAGGAAATCGAGCCCCGATACCATCTGTCGTCTCATCCACACTCGTTTATGACTGATTCTCGCCCGAAGCCTGAGATCTAATCTAAGAGGATGCATTTCGCTTTTCTCCCCCGTAAACTGCAGCGCTTTTCTGAGTCTTTCTGCCCCTGGACGATTTTTGAAGAGTGTGGGGCCGTTATTTGGGAGACCTGCGTGTCGGTTTGGGCGCGTCTGACGTTTTTTTCCTGGTTCCACCCGTTTGTTCTTTCGATTCGGGAGATTAATTCAGAATCGGATTTTGGGGTAACGTGTCCTTCCACGGTGGGGTCACCGTCCCCACTTTGCAATTAGTGAGCAACTTGTTGGGCAGGACGCTTTGGGGTCATATCAGCATCCCGGTCATCATCGGGTTCCACCCACTCATTGATGCTCTTCCAGCTCCATCTCTTCTGCATCAACCGTTGAAATTCTGCTCTTAGAAACAGCCTTCTCCTCTTCCCTACTTACTTATTCATTTGTTTATCTAATCCCGCGGACTCCCGAGCATTTATTTTACTCAGCCATGCTGTGGCAGGCGTCCCACACATAAAGTAGAGGCAGATGGGCACGGAGGTGAGCTCAGGGCCAGTTTTCATCAGCAAAAAAAAAAAAAAAAAAAAAGAGGAGGATTGGCAGCAGATGTCAGCTCAGGGCCAGTCTTCCTCAAAACAAAAAAAAAGAAAGAAAAGACAACCACCTGAGGACACGGGGAGAAGACGGCCCCCTGAGGACGGAGGCAGAGACGGGAGGGAGGCGACCACCAGCCCAGGGACCCTGGAGCCCCTGACGCCGGAAGAGGCAGGAGGGACCCTCCCCTGGAGCCTCCGGAGGAGTGCGGCTCTGCAACCCTTGACCCCAGACTCCGGGCTCCAGGACGGGGGAGGATGGACGGATCCCTTGGATTCAAACCACCCAGTTTTCAGGATTTTGTTTCAGCCGCCCCGGGGCCCCTAAGGCCCTGATAAGGCCTGCATTCCAGCCCCACACGTCTGGCTCGCTCCACCACCGCCGCCCGCTCCCGTTTGTCTGATCGTTTCTGCAACCCCGAGAGTCACGACCCCCCGTCGCCCTCACGAAACCCCCTCCTTCGCTTAAGCCCCGAATCCACAGAAACCAGTTTCCCAACGTGCCGCGCGCGGGGCGTTAACTCCAATCGCTCGGCGTTTCCGTGCGTCCAGAATCGAACCCCCAAAAACGCGGGATCGGAAACCTCCCGGAGACAAACCGGGTCCTCATTTCAACCAAAAACCCCCGGCGGCATCTGGGGTCACGTGGTCCTAGCCGGTCCCCCCGCGAGGGCACGAGGCAACCAGAAGCAATTAGATTTTTAGGAAAAAAAAAAAAAAAAAGAAAGAAAACAGTTTCCAGACGCTGCCCAGGCCCCGGCGAGGGGCCTCTGGTTAATTTGCAAAAATACGTCGTAAAAACGGTCTGTGTTTTGTTAGCATCCCCCGCCCGCCGCGTTCTCACATTTTCTTCCATTAAAAAAAAAAAAAATCCCCTAAGATGGATATTTAAGGGGCTCCCATGAGACCTGTGCGCTCGCTCCTGCCAAGAAAACCGCCGATTTAAGACGTGCTGAGTTTCGCGGGTGGGGACGCTGCAAGTTTTAAGGCAAAATAAATAAATAAATAAAATAATAATAATAATTTAAAAAATAAATAAAAATCGCTTTTTGCAAAATGCACTGGTGCGTTGCACGTTCCCCCAAAAACCAGGTCCCCGTGTGTGTGTCCACACTCGCAAACGCTTCCATTTGATCCCGAGCCCATTTCCCGTTTCCGAGAGCCAGGGGGTCCCTCCTCTGTTGACCTCACAGGGCGGCCGAGCCCTAGAAATCCGCGTTTTCCTCGGCTCGCTGCCCGGATTCCAAATCTGGGTGGTCGCCGCCCGTCAGGCTGCAAACGGGGCGCGTTTGGGGACCCGGTGGCAGCCGGGTTGGAGGGTTTTTAAATTTCTGCATCGTTGGCCTGCTCGCCTCGGCCCCTGACATGCTTTTGGGGGAAAAAACGGTCAAAAACGTTCAGCGTTTCCCGGGAAGACTGTGCTCATGCCCTAGCATTTCTGGCCCGTCGGCCGCAGAGTTTTCTGGATCCTGGGAAATGTGGAACCTGAACCGGGTTCATGCACGACCTCGTGCTCATTTCCCCCCCGGGAATTTATAATAATTTCCACAGGGTAAGTAGGTGTTGATGCTGTGTAGATACTTTTGTTTGTAAACTGTATGTCGGGGACTGGATCAGCTCGATCAAGCTGCATAACAAAGTATCAGGAATGTGATGACCCCAGACAACGTGCAAGTTGTGGCCCAGGAAACCCTTTCTGCTTTCAACCCCAAGTTCATTAAATGAATCTATGACCCAGTGAAACTCCATTTCGACTTCACTAGAAATTCATTGAATGAATCTACGACCTTCTCCACCTGCAAATAGGGTGTCAGTTTCCACGGGTGCAGATGTTCTTTCTGCCCTTTGGTAAAAACGTACAATTTCTTCCACCAACGATTTGCACGTCTTCTGTTAAGCTCCTCCCTGGGTCCTTTATTATTTTGGGGGGGCCCCTTCAAAACAGAGACGTCCAGACTCCAGGCCTCCAGCAAATGGGATGCCTGTGTATATATATATGGAGAGCAAGAAAAAGATGTATGATCAGGCATCAACTGATGCCATGATGGAGACCAGCAGGCCCCAAATTTGGGGGGCCGACCAGCAGGCTGGAGACCCGGGGAGAGTCGACGTGGCCCAAAAAAGCGACCGCTCGGGGATTCTTTCTCACCGCTCTTTGGGTTTTTGTCATGCCTTCAACTGATTGGGCGAGGCCCACCCACATTGGGAAGTGCGATCCCATTTGCCTCCAAATCTACCGACTTTGCTGTGACTCTCACCCCAAAAAGCCCTCCCAGAAATACGCGGAATGACGTTGTCCCGAGTTTCCCGGGACCCCATGAGCCAGCAGAGCGGACCCCTAAAATTAACTGTCTCTACCCGGTTGATGTATGGCGACATCCGGGGGACCATCGCCGCGTCCGGCTCCTCCGGGCGTTGAGGGAACGTCTGGAGGACGGAGAGATGGCGAGGACCCCCAGACTTGCGAAGCCAAAAAGGGACGAAGGTCCTTCCAGCGGCTGACCCCGCCCTCTTGATCCCGCCTCTGTATTCGCGGACAGGAGGACAGGTCCACCCTGAAGCCTCGGGGCCGGGTCAAAGCCGCCCCCTCCGCTCACATCTCAGGGGTCGCACCCCCGTCCGTTCACACCAGGCGCCCCCGCCGTGAAGACCCCACAGGAGCCCTTGGGGGTCGCCCAGCGCATCAACCACGTGCTGGTGGATCAACCCATCTCTTTGCTCGTCTCTGGTCCCCAACCCGCCTCCCCAGGCGCAGGGGACCCTCGCGGGTGGCGAACATCAGAAGCAGCCAATGGGAACCCAGGAATTTCTGCACGTTCTCAACGCGGAAAACCCTACAACCCCGTATTCGCGAACTGGGTTTCATTCCGTTTACTCCGCGTGCGTCTCCATCCGCGGGATCCGCCCCCACCGGCGCCCCGTTCTCGCGGGATCCGCCCCCTTCTCGCGGGATCTGCCCCCACCCACGCCCCCTTCTCTCAGGGCTGCAGACGCTCGTGGAAGCCGCGACAAATACAAAGAAGCAGAACCGATCCTATATTTCAAAAATTCACGGTTATTTTCACATGGTGCCAATGATACGACACCTAGGATTTTCGACGTTGCCTTTTTTCTTTTTAATATTATGGAAAACTCCTTTCTCTGTGTTTTAAAAACTGTCCTTCGTAAATGTAATTTTGATAACTGCTGGTGTTGGTCAGGTTTCATGGTTCCAAGAAGAAAGAGCTAGTGTGAAATTACAGGTCTCTATCTCTATTTCTATCTATATCCATATGCATCAATCATCTATCTATAATCGATCATCTATCCATCATCTATCTATCCATCCATCTATCCATCCGTCTGTCCATCCATCTATCATATCTATCACCCATCTATCTGTGTATCTAACATCTGTCTGTCCTACTATGTATATTATGTGTGATGTGTGCCTATGTTATCAATCGATCGATCAGTCATCTATCTATCCATCCATCTGGCTCCCGCGTCACAGCCGCTGGCCCACCCTGTCCACACGTCCCTCCTCACCTCTCACCGTGCTGGCCTCCTCGCTGGCCACCCCCTCAGGGTGGCCTCCCCGTCCTCCCCAGCGCTCCAGGTCCCACCGCCCACCCTGCCCCTTCCCTGGACAGACCTGCTGCGCCGACCCCCGCTGTCCACGCCCACAGGAGCTGCTCGGGGCCAGCCCTGGACCACGGCTGGGCCGGGCACTGTGATTGGCTGGCCCGGATCACATGACCTGGCAGGCCGGGCACTGTGATTGGCTGGCCCGGGTCACATGACCTTCCAGGCCCACTGCTGTGATTGGCTGGCCTGGGTCCCATGACCCGCTCTGCATCCCAGAGGAGCTGCTCAGGGCCAGCCCTGGACCACGGCTGGGCCGAATGCTCTGATTGGCCAGCCCAGGTCACATGACCTGCCAGACCAGGCACTATGATTGGCTGGCCCAGGTCACATGACCTGCCAGACTGGGTGCTGTGATTGGCTGGCCCAGGTCACATGACCTGCCAGACTGGGTGCTGCGATTGGCTGGCCCAGGTCACATGACCTGTCAGGCTGGGCACTGTGATTGGCTGGCCCAGGTCCTATGACCTGCTCTGCATCCCAGAGGATGCTGTGCAGATGCAGGGCCTCCTGGACCACGACAGGGCTGGGCCCTGTGATTGGCCAGCCCAGGTCACATGACCTGCCAGGCTGGGTGCTGCGATTGGCTGGCCCGGGTCACATGACCCATTCCACATCCCAGAGGAGTGGCTTGGGGCCAGCCCTGGACCACAGCCAGGCCAGGCACTGCGATTGGCCAGCCCAGGTCATGTGACCTGCCAGGCTGGGCACTGTGATGGGCTGGCCCACATCATGTGACGTGCCAGGCCACGCTCTGTGATTGGCTGGCCCGGCTCCCATGACCCACTCTGCATCCCAGAGGAGCTGCTTGGGGCCAGCCCTGGACCACGGCTGGGTGTGGGCACTGTGATTGGCCGGCCCAGGTCACATGACCTGCTCTGCATCCCAGAGGATGCTGTGGGGATGCAGGGCCTCCTGGACCACGACAGGGCTGGGCCCTGTGATTGGCCGGCCCAGGTCACATGACCTGCCAGGCCGGGTGCTCTGATTGGCTGGCCCGTCTCCCATGACCTGCTCTGCGTCCCAGAGGATGCTGTGCGGACGCAGGGCCTCCTGGCCCTCTGACGGGGCAGAGGGGGCACCCACCTCACAGACGCCCCCTCGTGTGTCTCAATGACTGAGCTCGGGGCCGCCCAAGGGGGCTCCACGGAAACGACCAGAAAACGGGGTGAGACGGCCGCCTCCAACAACCTGCGTAGACATTACGTACTTGAATCGCCTTCTCGAGGCCCAAAGGCAAAGCAGCCTCGAAAGGCTCTGGGTTTCCCTTTGGCCTCCCAGCCCCGCGTGTGGACCCCCGTGCCCCGCGCTGGGCGTTCCCTGTGAAAAAATGACCCAAAAGGGAAAAACGGCATTTCCATGAGGATTCATTTTTTGTCTTTATTGGGCCAGGCTGCGTAGGTTTACTTTTCGAATATTTATTCTCCGAATCTCATTTTCCCCCCCTTTTTCATATTCCAGCCACTTCGTTAGGCACGGAACAGTCCTTGCATCTCCGCTAACCGCTTTGGGTGATTTATTTTGCTATTTCCATTTATTCAATAAATTACACGTTTATTAAATCCTTTTGCTTATTTACTCCACTATTTCTATTTATTAAAGGCTTATTTTGCTCTTTTGGGTATTAAATAGATTAGATAAGGATTAACTTTTCATTACGCACCGACGAATTCTTGCCAAGGCCTCTCCCATGGTGGTTTTGGGTTATTTATTTTGCTATTTTGATGCATTCAATGAAACTTACATATTTGTTAAGCTAAATATTGTATTTATTAAATTATTCTATTTGTTCGATAGGAACCAGGCCTCCCGGGGCTCCTCCAGCTGGAGATTCAAGGAAAGCCAATCACCTTCTGGGCTTAACTTGACTTTGGGGAAATGGGAATGGAAGAGGCGTCATGAGGACGACGGGGAGGAACAGCGAGCGTTTGACGGGTTTTTTAGGGGTTGTGATGCATTTGTAGGGTCCCCCCAACGTTCACGTCCCCCCAGGACCTCAGAATGGGGCCTTATTTAGAATTGTGGTCTTTGCAGGTGTGATGAAGGGAAGGATGGAGAGGAGCGCTTCCTGGAGGAGGCGGCCCTGAATCAAGGATGGACAGGAGGGCTTCCTGGAGGAGGCGGCCCTGAATCCAAGGACAGCGTCCTCCTCAGAGACAGAAGAGGAGACGCAGACGCAGAGGAGCAGCCCCGTGAGGACGGAGGCAGAGACGGGAGGGAGGCGGCCACCAGCCCAGGGACCCTGGAGCCCCGGACGCTGGAAGAGGCAGGAGGGACCCTCCCCTGGAGCCTCCGGAGGGAGCGTGGCCCTGCGACCCTTGACCCCAGACTCTGGGCTCCAGGACGGGGGGAGGATGGACCCCTGGGGTTCAAACTACCCAGTTTGCAGGATTTTGTTCCAGCCGCCCAGGGACCCTAAGGCCCTGATAAGGCCTTCATTCCAGCCCCACATGTCCTGCTCACTCCGCCACCCTGCGACCCTTCACCCCAGACTTGTGGGCTCCAGGACGTTGAGAGCATGAATTTCTGTGGTTTTAGGCCCCTTTGGGGTCCTTCGTTTCGGCCGCCCCAGGAAACCGAGACAAGGGGCAGCGCTGGAAAATCTCGCAGGATGTTCTCAACAGCGACGATCTCTTCGGAGCCCCGTAATCACTGTCCTCTCGCAGCCGCAAGAAAACAACCGCCCGCCCCGGGGCCCCCACCCAGCGCGCTTCTCTGATGTGGGACCCCGGCTTTCAAGGGCAGCCGGGGGTCCGGGGTGAGAGGCTGGAGGAGGAGCGGCCGCAGCTCACGGGGACGTCAAGCCGGCCTCACTTCGGGGCTGGTGCAGAAACAGCCTCCACGTCCATACACAGAACTCAGCTCGGGCATGACGGCCACCGTATTTGGGACAATGCCCCAGAATCAGGCCTCATTGAGGACTGGACGGCTGCCACATTCTCCGCCTCCAAGTGGCTCTTAAGAGAAATCCGTAAGTCATGATAGTTCTAGACTGAGGTCTGCATGGTCGAAGACAAAATGAAATTTCCTCTACCCTTTTAAGTTCTGTTAGTGAGGCCTGTCAATTAAATCGACAAAAGACCAATTAACAAGAGAAAAAAGAAAGAGTTGGTTTATGCATGCAACGCGCATACATACAAAACCATTCAGTGACGAGTGTAGAGAGAAAAACCAGTTTCCTTTGCTCACCTTTGGTTCTCTGGGTGAGGACCCGTGAATAAAATTGTCCAAAGGCAGATTAAAAAGGAAAAAAACCCCAGAAATTTAATAGAAAAGATATTTAGGGCTTCTGGGCCGGGGCCGCAAGTGATGGGAAGGTGACCTGGGAATTATGGCGAATCGGGCTGTTTAAAAGGGTTTGCTACGCAGACTCGAGTCGGCCCTGGTCCCCTCGTGAGTCACTGACGGGCGGTTAGAATTTGGGGCTTCTCCTGCGTCTCCTCTGGGCGAGGACGCTTACAGGAAAAGCTGCGATCTTTTGGAGAGATAAGCGGGTTTTTCGAGAACAAACAAGAGATAAGAAAGGCGGCGCTGATTTCTGTCTATACAGAGATGAGTGGTCTTTCCAACTCCTTCGGGGCCATAAACGGCCCCTGGAGAAAGGCCCCGGGGGAGGTTTTTTGGGTTTTCCAGCCCTGGGAGCGGGTCCACCCCGAAGACGGATTTATGGGGCCTGGTTTCCCACAAGCTCCTGCTTTGGGTCCGATGAGCGAAGCTCAGAGAAGCCCTGTTTCCAGCCTCTGCTGCACAACAAACGTCTACACCTCAGAATCATCTTTGGGGTTTCGAGCGGGTCCTCACGGCGGGCAGACAGAGAAAGCCGGCAAAAGGCGTGTTGGACCGTCTCTGTTCTTTGTGGGGCCGGCCTGACACGCTTGGGGTTTCTTTAAAAAAGAAAAAGAAAAAAGAAAGAAACCAACCTTTCTGTGGACCCCCGTTTTCTCCTCTGCAGGAAGCAGGGTTCACTGAGTGACTAACTGTTGGCCCTGACGAGGCACGAGGTGGGGGCCGGCTTCCTGCATTGAGTGAGGGCCACTGGGGGGCCTGGAGGGGACACGGGATCCCAATAAGGTCCCACCGGGCGGGACTCCATCTGTCCTGGTTTTCCCCGTTTTTGGTACTTTTTCCTCCTTGTATACGAAAATCTCCCTTTTCTCCAGATTTACCGTCTACACTGAGGTTTGTCACCCACCCGGGGATCCTTCCGTGTGTGGCAGGGAGTGAGGACGCGGCCTTCATTCCAGGGCTGGGAGACCCCGTGCATCTCCAGCGGCCCACTCCTGCCATATAATGTCCCTACTGACCAGTCGGGCATCGACTGTCTGATAGACCGTATTTTTTTCCCATTTCCTTTTTTTTTTTTTTTTGGTGAGGAAGATTGGCCCTGAGCTAACATCTGTTGCCCGTGTGTGTGTCTCACATCAGGTTTATTTAGAATTATCCTGAACCGCCAATGGCTTTGTCTGATGTGGGATTCGGGACTCACCTCCCCTCTCAGATGCCACAGATCCCACCCTCGGCCCCCAGGCCACACTTCGCTGCCCCTGGGTTGGCCTCCTTCCATGGAACGGCTCCCTCCGACCTTACAGACGTTCAGTTTCCCAGAATTCCCACCTATCCCTTAAGGCCCGACTCACGTGAGCCCAACTCACACAGGCCTGAGTTAGACGCCCTCAGGGGGATCCGTGGGTTTACGGAGACAGCTCTCCTCGGCCCGGACCAATTCACCAACGTCGTCTGACAAGTTTGGTGTCAAGATCGAAGGCTCTGGGGTCATCCTGGGTCAGAGGTCAGGGCCACGTGGATTCTCAGCCCGGGAGTCCCCTCCTGCACTGCTGCCCACCCCCAGCATCCTGCGGGCCTTTGCTAACTACACGCCAGGGGGCCCAGTCACGTGGCTCCTATCTCGGGGTCACAAAGAGGGTGACTCCAAGAAAGCTCAAATCTTGGCTTTTGTCTGCATCTGGGGAGGCCAAAATTTGAGGAAGAAAGAGGGAAAAACAAGAACAAAGATCAACACAGGGTGGGGGACGCCTTTCCCTCTATTCACAGTTATTCATACTGTTATCAATACTATTCCTACCTAGGAACCACTTTTCTACACTGTCAATTTCTGTTCCTGAGGTGTGCAAATTAAACTAACAAACGCTTCACAAGAGAATAAAACGGGTTTAATTACGCACGTACACATGGGAGTTTACAGAGAACTGTGACTCCAGGAGGCAGATGGAATTTTGGGCTTATTTACCATACAAGGAGATAGATTTGTGCAACAAAGTCTTTCTGGGTGTCGTGCTGAGGCGTCCTCTCCGAGCAGAGATCAGAGATGCTACGAGGGACCGTGTTTATGACATCGAGTTTTTTGGGGGAGATCAGGAATTTCAGGAACCTAAGTGCCTTCGGCTCCCAATATTTTTTAGGCCACAGCGGGTGCTTCTGGATCCCTTCAGTGTCAAAATAGCAATATGCATTTTTGTCAATCAATTCACCTGCAAACCAGGGCCCTGGAAAGAGGCTCTGGGACATTCTCACCCTCGTCCACACACCCACCCTCCCCGGGAAGCGACGTGTCCCCCAAAAAACGGGACAGGCTCACCCTGTCGCCCACAGGCTGTCCCCCATCCGAGGGCCGTCCTCTCTCCCCACCCGGGGCGTGGGGCGAAGAAAAAAGAGTAGAGTTTGAACCCGGCCTCCGTGTGTCAGAGTTGACGTAAAATCTTGGCCTGTCTGGCGGTTTACAATTTATTTCTAGAAAAGATTCCCTCATCCGAGAAAGGGGAGGTCTGAGCTGGCCCTCTCCCACCGGCAGTTATTTAGGCAAAAACGTGTATAAAAAAGATGAGGCCTCGTCGTTCGACTGTGCATTTCCACCTAAGTGCGTCGGGCGCGATATTTTGAATTTTACTCTATTTCTACCCAAATGCGTAAGATTACGTAGATTTTGTTCTGCTGTTCATTGCACCCGAAGTGCATATAGTTAAATATATTTAATTGTACCGTTTCTTTCTAGGTAACTGTGCAGAATTAGATACATTGTATCCTCCTAGTCCTTTCTACTCGAGTGTGTCACATTGGATACATTGTATCCTCCCATTGTTTCTACCACAAAATTAGATACTTTTTATCCCACGCTTCATTTGTATCTAAGCGCGTAGGGTTAAATATATTTAATTCTACCATTTATTTTTATCCAATTGCATTAAATTAGATACATTGTATCCTACTAGTCGTTTCTACCTGAGTGTGTCACATTGGATACATTGTATCTTCTCATTCATTTCTATTATAAAATTAGATACTTTTTAACCCACTTTTCATTGGTACTAAGTGCATAAGGTTAGATATATTTAATTCTACCATTTATTTCTATCCAAGTGCATTAAATTAGATACATTGTATCCTACTAGTCGTTTCTACCTGAGTGTGTCACATTGGATACATTGTATCCTTCCGGTCATTTCTATCGTAAAATTAGATACTTTGTATCCCACTCTTCATTTGTGCCTAGGGTTAGATACATCCAATTGTCCCATTTATTTGTATCTAACGGCTGGGGTTGGACACGTTGTATCCTACTAGTCGTTTCCACTCGAGTACGTAAGACCGGATACATTGTATCCTCTCCTTTGTCTCCACCGCAAAGTTAGAGACATTTTAACGCGCTCCGTTTCCACCTCCCTGCAAGGGCTCCGCTGCATTTTCCTGACTGTCCATTTGTGCAGTTACACAGGGAGTGGCATCGATCGTCCTAAAAAAAACGGCTACCCGGAAACGTCGCTGGCAAAGTCAGGATTAGGCCGTTTCTGCAAGGACAGCGCGGCCCCTGAAAGTCGGCGTCCTGGACGCAGAATTAACGGACGGAGGAACGCTGGACGCTCCGTTTTGACGGCTGAGCTCGGACCACACAGCCCGGAAAGCAGTTCTGTCTGTCCCCTCTGCTCTGTCCGTCCGGACTCGGTCGGGGGAGCGGGTCCACTTTCTCCCCGCATCCCGTCTACACCCGGTTCCCGAGTTCATGAAAAGGCTCCGTTTGATCCGTCCGAAGTCCTGCATTTCCAAGAAACGCGTTTGCCTCTCCTGCAGCAGCCCCACGGCCTGGAAAACGGGTGCCCAAAAATAGGGGGAAAAAAATGATCTTCTAACGGCAGAGTCCACGCTACCAATATTTTCACTGCCTCAGCTGCTCTGTTCTGTGCAAAACCAAAATAAACCGGTTCACAAACACCACGGCCCTTCCGGGCACAGACACACTCTGATTTTCTTTTTTTTTTTCCTCCACTCCCGTCTCCAGGTGTGAGTCCGACCTCCCCTTTTCTCTATTTAACACAAGACTTTCTTATAAAAACGGCCAACGTTTTTTCTGCCCGTGGAAAACGGCCAGCGTTGCAAGTCCCATTCATGACGGCCCCGTCGGTAACGCTGCAAACGGCCTTCCGAGCCAGGGGTGGGGGGGGCTCCGGCGGCCCGTCCGTCTACACAGCTGTCACTCAACTCGCACCGGCCTCCCAGCAACGTGCAGCTCCCGGAGCCTAACCAGACGCCCGCAGTCCGCGTCTGAAGAAAGGAGGGAAGGAAAACGCCCACCGTTTTCACAGCCCGAGAAGGAAGAAATACAACCTGCGAACGTCCCCCTGACGGATAAAATACGGTTCTCGCTTTTTAAAGCCAAACAGCCTTTCCTGGAAGGAGCGTGTGCAAAACCCAACCACCGCTTAACGGTCTCGCAACGTGCACGCTTAACGGTGTTTCTCGAGACTCGATTCGTTTAAACAGCAAACACATTCTGTGCGTTTGGACTCTGCACCCCCCGGGCTCGGAGGATCGAGGCCTGCGTTGCAACGCGGACCCCGAAGAAGCACGCTGTCTGCGGGGCGGGGGTTGGGGGGGCCCCACGTCCGGCCCTAAATCCCCCCCGTGTCTGGTTGCAGAACAAACACAAGGCAGCTCTCAAAACGCTCCCCCGAAAAGACGAGAAAACCCGGACCGATGTCTGAATGACGCTTGAAAAACGAGTTGCGTCCATGCAGCTCTGAGTCCAACGCCACACGCTTCCTGGCAATCCGAGTTTCAACACGGAGATAGTTTCCTCCGTCGCTTTGATTTCCCCGGCACCTGGGTCTCAATTTTTCCCAGTCGGCGCATCGTACCAGCCCTGGGATCCCGCACCAGCCAAATGCATCCCGGTTTACCATGCACCGTTCACCATGTTGCAGACTGTGCCACTGGATTGGCTGCAATTTGTCCCAAGTTACTGGCCGGATCTGGGACGGCAATGACCTTGATGAGGACCCACAGAAAGGCCCGAGTCCTCCCCTCTTTACCTCCCACCCAGAAAACTCCGCGTTAAAATTCTACAAAATACGCTCAATCAGTCAGCCAACAACCTTTCCCTGGAGGCGAAGACGGGGAGGGAACCCCAGGACTTGCTTTGTGTTTGTTTGTCGGGCACCCGGTCTGGATGGAGCCTTTTCGACACGCTTTCACTTTCTCCCTCCACAAACCGGCTTGAGATCCGAGTTTCCGCTCAGCCCGCACACTCGGCCGCCACTGGGTGGCAGCAGGTCCCCGCGGCTCCTGGAAACGGGGACAGAAAGGAAGAAAAAGGTGAGTCCAGCCGAGCGCCCCGTTTGTTCTGCAGGCCTCGGACCTCCAAACCCGACGACGACCGGGGTGGGGGGGCCCAACATCCTTAATTCACCCCAAACGCATTCCCGTCTCTCTTCGTGATAATAGACTGACTTTTGCAGCCGCTAACGGGCCTGGGGGACACCCGGGACCCCAGAGGGCGGCCCGTACCCGAGTGCAGCCCGGCCCACCCTGCCGTGCCCTGTGCCCGGGGCCCCTCGTAAAAAAAAATAATAATTCCGCCAATTCGCGTAAAACGAAGCGTGTCCTTTTCCTTCTGCCTCCATCCTTCAAGACCCCCTTGTTGTTTTCGTTTGGAAAAAAAAAAAAAAAAAAAACCCGAATGGCACAATTAAGGGTTGTTGAGCCCGAATAACCGAGGGGGGAGTTGCACATTTTATGGCCCCGGTTCTGAAATTCAGAAATGCCAGAATTCAGCCAAATCCAGCTGAAACTCATTAAGGGCCCCCACTCCATCGCTCAGATTTATGATTATATAATTTCTTAAGGCCCCCCCCCCAACGATTCCCACTGAAAATGGGGCCCGTTTTCTCCCAGTGGGTTCCAGGCCCTTCGTGGTGGAGGGTTTGGAACAAACGACGCGTTGGCGTTTTTTCCGCAACGCCCACCGTTTCTCCTCCAGCCCCGAGCCCGTTGGTTTCTGAAAGTTGCTTTTTTTTTTTTTTTCTGGGCATTTTTTTTTTTTTTTCACAAAAATCTCCGAGTCCCAGGGGCGGGCGCCACCTGACCCCGAGGCCGGGACCCTTTTTTTCTGGAGATCCCGGGGCTTTGGGAAAACTCGAAACAGAACCAGTGAAATTCGCAAAGACCCGCCAAGATTTTTCCCTCGAAACCGCGATTAACCGGAGGCCTCCGGCCCTAAGTCCCGAAAACGCTACATTCTCACGGGAAATAGGATGGTTTCTATTATCCTTAAGTAAGATTTTATTACATCCCGAAGGCAGCGCTTATTCGGGGGCGGCTCCGTTTACGGCGAGAGACGGGGACGAGGAGATTCAACCGCGAAGGAAGGAATGTGATGAATTTCTGCGCACAACATTCTTTTTATTATTGCCGGGAACACATAACACATAGCACATAAAATTTACCATCTTGGTCTTTTTTTTTTTCTTTCTTTCTTTTTTGTGGAGGAAGATTAGCCCTGAGCTAACATCTGCTGCCAATCCTCCTCTTTTTTTTTTTTTTTTTTTTTTTGCTGAGGAAGACTGGCTCTGACCAGAGCGTGGCACCGGGCTGAACTTCATGATCGCTTTTAAGTGTGTGGTTCTGGGGCGTGAAGCACATTCACCCCGATCCGTCTCCGGATCGTGTTCATTTTCCCCAATTGAAACTGTTGACCATAAAATAATTTTTAAAAAATTTTAATTTTTTAAAATTATTTTAAATAAGTCTTGCAGGCCTGGCACCAGCACCCACCCCGCCTCCTGCTCGAGGCCACAGTGGCCCTTTTCGGGCCCCCCCCCCCGCCCCCCATCCTCCCTCCAGCCGCCGGACAAGCCCCCACTGTTGCAGCCCCCCATCCCCCACCCCCAACGCCTGCAGCCCGACCCTCCAGGCCCGGCCTTTTGCACACGGCCCGGCCTCATAATTAACGACCCGACCGCCGAGGGGAAAAGCCCAGGCACCAAGAGTTTATTGTTTGGGGGGAAGAAAATAAATGCGCGCTTAGCTTTTTTTTTTTTTTCTTTTTTTTAACGTTAAAAAAAAAGTGAGTTTGCAGGCTATTCGTGAAATGCAAGTTTTTTCTCAGGAGGCCCCGGTGGGACCGGATTTGGAAGCGAGTGGACGTGGTGGAGGGGGGAGGGTCTGGGTCATCCGTGAAGCCGGGAGGGCGCCCTGGGCGTGGGGACCGTTTTCCCAGATGCGGATGGGGAAACTGAGGCAGACCCGATGCCGCCGTGGTGGGCAGGCCGACGCCCTGTGGTGCTTTTTCCTACAAAAAGCCCGAATTTGGAGTCAGAAGGCGGGAGGAGGACCCGGGTGTCGGCCTCACGGGGGGCGGGGAAGGCGGCAGGGTGGCCCCTGGAAGGAGGGAGCGCGGCCCTGTGACCCTTGACCTCAGACTCTGGGCTCCAGGATGGGGGAGGACGGAACCCTGGGGTTTCAGCCCCAGGTTTGGGGTTGTTCACTGGGGCCGCCCCAGGACCCTTGCACACTTGAAATGGTCGAGACGGTCAATTTCATATTATTGTGTCTTTTACCACGATTTTGACGAAAAGTACTGCCAACGAAAAAATTAATTTTATTTTTAAAAAATACCAGAATGTACCCGTCACAGGAGGGGGTTTGGTCCTCAGACCCCGTTTCGACGTCCAATGGCCTCATATTTCATGCACAGACGGACTGACAGGCCTCGGCGATCAAGGCCGTCCTCCACCCGGGTCATTTTGAGGACTCGTCTCACGAATTTACGGGGACGCGGGTCTGCGCCAGGAAAAAAGATGGCGTCCAGTATCCAGATGTCTAAAACACCGCCCTTTTGTCCCATTTTCCGGGTAATTCAGCAGGTGGGGGGGCCCCCATCCTGCAGAGCACGGCTTCCCCTGGAGGCATGTCGGCCTCCGTGTGCACAGAAGTGACACTACCCTTCCCAGAAAGCTTCTGCAGCTTCTTCTTCTTCTTCTTTTTTTTTTCTGAGGAAGATTAGCCCTGAACTAACATCGGCTGCCAATCCTCCTTTTTTTTTTTTTTTGCTGAGGAAGACTGGCCCTGAGCTCACATCTGTGCCCATCTTCCTCTACTTTATATTTGGGACGCCAACCACAGCATGGCTTGACAAGCGGTGCCATGTCCGCACCCGGGATCCGAACCCGCGAATCCCGGGTCGCGGAAGCGGAAGTGTGCACTTAACCGCTGCACCACCAGGCCTGGGGGAAAGCAGAGAAAAAAAAAAAAAAAGGAGAACAAGGAAGACGAGGAAAACGTCAAACGGCGGCCTGGGCCACCTCCACCCGCACCGCGTCCCGGAATCGGGTGCAAACCTTCCAAAGGCTCCGGCCCTACAGGCCCCAAACGGGACTCAGAGACGCGGCGGGTCCTTCCGCCCCCGCGGCTTCCCGTTAGCACCTCGTCAGCCCGGGACCCGCAGGCCCCGCCGTGCCCTCAACGCTCTGCGTGCGTCCCGTTAGGGCGGCGCTATTGAACCCGCGGAAGGAGACGGGGACCGTTCCGGCTACCAGATGCCTCGCAAGCAACAAAGCGGGTCGGGGCCAGGATGTTTATGGGGCGAGGCTGGTTCACGAGAGAGACGCGGGTCGCCACCCTCCCCCCGGATCCAAACACCGGCCGGCCTCCTTTAGTCATTCGACAAACGGGTGTTGCCGTGTCCCGGTCAGGTGTGGGGCGGTTTGGCGGGAACGGAACAGAGACCCTGTCCCCATAAATAAGCCACGTATGGGGTGTGTTAGAAATGAAGGAAGCGGGTTGGGGGGCGCTGGAGCCGTTTCCGTGTTAAATAAGGAGGAGGGGCCGGCCTGGTGGTGCAGCTTGCTGGGGGGGGGGGGCAGGGGTTCGCCAGGTCGGATCCCGGGTGTGGATATGGCACCACTTGGCACACCATGCTGTGGTAGGCATCCCACATATAAAGTAGAGGAAGATTGGCACGGATTTGAGCTCAGGGCCAGTCTTCCTCAGCAAAAAAAAAAAAAAAAAAAAAAAAAAAAAGACTAGCATTGGCAGCAGATGTTAGCTCAGGGCCAATCTTCCTCAAAAAAAAAAATAAAAATAAGGAGAAGGAGTGATTGGCATGTGACTGGAGGCCTGGGAAAGAATATTCCGGAAGCCTGAGCAGCTGTGGTCAGACAGGAGGGAGGAGAACAGAAAGGGAGCAGAATTCGGGGAGACCAGGGACCCCACAGGACAGGAAAAGGGACCCATGGCTGGCGGGACGAGGCCACGCAAAGGAGACCCCGTCTTTGCTGGAGGGAGGAACAGAGACTCGGGGAGGCGGGGGGTCGGGAGGGCGACCCGAAGGAGCTGGGCTCCCCGGGGAAAATCCCAGCTTGTTTCTGTGCTGGCGGGAAGGACCCAGTGGAGAGCAGAGACGGTGGAGACGGGGTGCGGGGGGGGGGTCGCAGTGTGCGTCACCCCACCTGGGCCGCCGCGTGCCCAGGGGCTCGGTCAGACAAGTATCTGAATCGGCGGACGGAGTAAAGCAGAGGGATGTCCCCCTACCCCAGTGTGGGTGGGCCACGTCTAATCAGTCGACGGCCTGAATAGAACCAAAAGGGGTAGAAGGAGGGAGAAGTTTCCGGGCTCTCTGTGCCCGAAGGGCTTGGAGCTGGGGCGTCGGTTTGCGCCCGCCGTTTGGACCGAGCTTCCCACTTTGGGGGGGGGGGTGTGGACGGGGGGACATGATGTGCAGGAAGCAGAGGAAAAGGCCCCAGGCGTCGCCCTACTGTGTGGGAGCCGGCGAACCAGGGAGGGGAACGGCGGCTCGTGCAAACGCTGCAGCTGAGTCAAGCCGTGCCTGATTCCCACCTGGACATCCGGCTCCCTCACGTCTGGCTCTCCGGGGCCGGAATTGGGTTTTTCGGAGCTGGACCAAAAGACACGCACGCCCGGGCGTCTTTGTCCCCTATTTCGGGAGGGGCCTCCACCCTGGTCTTGGGACCTCGACCTCCGCACCCCTCAGTCGGGGTTTTATGACCGGGCGGCCGACGGCTGGGGCAAGACCCACGTGGGCCCCGCCTCGTCCCTTCCAGAGCTTTTCCAACTGCAAACAAAAGGCGAGACATCAAAGGGACGGGCCTCCTGGAATCCGGTTTCATCCTCCGAGCTGAGGATCCCCACATCCCGCTTCATGGCCCGGGGTCTCGGAGGGCGATCCCGCACGGAGGACACGCGGATAATCGTCCCCCTGAACCTTCAAAGGGAATCCCAGATGCCAAGGGCTTGCAGGTAAAACACGGCTTTAATGCGTAATGCTGTGGGTTTTCCAGGCTCGCGACCGGTGGTGTTCCTGCCTGTGTGAGCTTCCGGGGGACCAAAGGCGTGGATTTGTATAAATTACGATAAATGAAAATCAAGGATGAGCAGGCAATTCACTTATTTTCGTTGGATCTCGTTCAGTTTGTCCAACAAAATGAGCAGGCGGGAGGGATAAATATTGAAATATTATAGGAAAGGGGACGGGATCAATGATTTTTTAAATCAAAGTCATATAAACAGGAAGGTTCAGAGTTGTGTCTGGATTGCACAGCACTGGGCACAAATTATCGAACCTAAAAACAGGATCTGGGCCCACATACCCTGGACGTCTCAGATGCAGGCCCACCACATCCACCTCCACCAGGCAGCCCTCCAGGAGGACCAGGGACAGGATCTGGGCCCACGTCCCCTGCACGTCTCAGATGCAGGCCCACCACGTCCACCTCCACCAGGCAGCCCTCCTGGAGGACCAAGGACAGGATCTGGGCCCACGTCCCCTCCTCGTCTCAGATGCAGGCCCACCACGTCCACCTCCACCAGGCAGCCCTCCTGGAGGACCAGGGACAGGATCTGGGCCCACGTCCCCTCCTCCTCTCAGATGCAGGCCCACCACCTCCACCAGGCAGGCCTCCTGGAGGACCAGGGACAGGATCTGGGCCCACGTCCCCTCCTCGTCTCAGATGCAGGCCCACCACCTCCACCTCCACCAGGCAGCCCTCCTGGAGGACCCCAAGGTGACGCCATCTTCTCTCTGTCTGCTTCCAACCCATCTTAACACAATGGGCCACAGCGTGATATGCCGTGTAGACGAACCCACCGTCACAGCCCTGAACACGCCCTTGGCATTGGAGCTGCACACCCGGCGTCCGTTCCACGGCCCCACCGGTCACCTCCTCTGTTTCCTCGGGGGCACGACCTCCGGAAGCGTTTCCACTTCGAGTGATCCGAACCCACGAGATAAAAGGAAATTGAACCCTCACCGCCCGCCCCCCAACCCGGAACGTGAACTCGAGTGAAACTCCTAAAAACGACCCCAATCAGAAATGAGGGTTTTTCTTTCCAGGGCGTCTTCTGTCTGAGTGGAAAGGCCTCCTCTGTATCCACGGAGTCGGGGGGACTTGTGGGGGTCGAGATCCCCGTACCCCACAAATCCGGCGCCCCGGCAGCCCCAGAATGACCCTTGCTTGCTTGCTTGCGGGCCTTCTTGGACACCCTGCTGATTGGGCCTCGTCCGTCCCCCGGGAGGGCCAAGTGGGGTCCAGGAGGGGACGGGGGTGGGGGGGCCACCTGGCGCTGTACCTGCCGCTCTCGCGGGTCTGGACCTCTCCCCACGGCGGGTCATAGCATGTGGCTTTGAACACGCGTGTGAGCGCGTGTGCACGCACACAATAAGGCCTGCGTCCTGCCGACGTCAGCGGAGGATGATGGGCGGGTGGTGGAGGACGGAGGTGGGGCTGGAGGAGGGATGAGGGGAAGGAGGAGAAAGCGTGGAACCTTCTGGAAACTCCCTCCGGCTCTGGGGTTTTGGGTGCAAAAGCAGGGAAGCGGCGAAACCCTGCAGGGCCGGTGAAATCACCATCACGGTGTAGACGGGAGACCCCCCCCACCCCAGGCCCAGGTGGTGGCTCCGAATGACGACCAGGGGCCGAAATTTGGATGAGGACGGGGGTCCGAGCGTCTGGGGTCGTGGGGTCGAGACAGAGGGGCAGCACGGGCACTCGGAACGGGGTCTTGGGGTGCTCAGCTTTTTTTTTTTTTCTTTTTTCGAGGCGAAAAGTGGCACAGGAACTCGAGAAGATGCTCCAAGTTCGTGTTGATGGCCGGACGCTCATGTCGTGACGATGAGGATGAGGATGAAAATCGTTGCACCTCCAACACCAATCCCGTCGATTAATCCTATTTCTCCTTTTTCTGCTCCCTGTGAGCAAAATCCATAATTTTCCTCCGTCTCCGTCCTCTGGGTCTGTCAACGCCCCGTCGTAGGGTCCACGCGTCCTTCATTTGACACCAAAAGCATCCACAGGGCACTTCCCGTGGATCCATTTTGGGGAAAAAACACCCCTTGTTTGCCCCCTTAGAAAAACCCCTTTTCCTAACAACCTCCTGCAAACAAGGAGGAAAGAAAGAAGCTGGACTAAAGGCCAAAAAAAAAAAAAAGAAAAAAAGAAAAAAAAAATCTCGCAGCCGACGCAGCGACCGCAGCGAAAGGAAGTCATAAAACCCAACTCATAAACCAGGCGTCCTTTTATCAAGGCCTCCGACGAAACCCGAGAAGAAAAATGTTATTAGACAAAAAAAAAAAAAAGAAAAGAAAAAAAATGAAAAATCAGACCAGATGCTGTCTTTCCTCCGAAGCCGGAGACGACAAAAAAAAAAAAAAAAGAAAAGAAAAAAGAAAAAAAATAGCGAGATCCAGAAAAGTGGGGGGGGGGGGGGGGAGTCGAGACGCTTCAAGAAGACCGTTTGAGGAGGAGAAATGTGGAGTTTTATGACCTAATATCCAATTGAAGAGGAGAAACGGTGACCGTTCCCATCATCGGACGGCCCGGCCCGGCCCCGTTTTCAGACAAATGTTTTTTGCACACGTCCCGCCGGGCTCGTCCCAGCCCCCATCTGGGAACCAGACCCCCCCCCCCCCCGCGCGTTTTGCAAGAATATTTTATTAGGGTCGTTTCGGAAAAAGGGCCATCGAGGCAGTCATATGGCCACACGTCTGTCCCACGGGGTCAGCTACGGGTTTAGGAGCAAAGGGACCCCCCGTTCTCCATCGTTGGGGTCCTTTGACCTCCGACAGCAGAGGATCTCAACCTTCCTGAGGTTTTCAATCCTATGAAGGCGATGGATCTCCCCTTAGAAGGACCCATAAAAGTCCCCCCATGGCTGCAAGACACCCAGGATGCCTCTGGGGAAACTGTGGACCCAGGTTAAGACCCCAAGTCGAGGGGGTCCCTTCAACGAGCTCCCTTAGCCAAGAGGCATTGCAACCAATGACAAGCGGGGGGTGGGGTCAGCTGTAGGGTGACCCGAGGAGGTGGGTCTGTGGGGTCCACTTGGTGGGGTCAGCCGTGGGGTCACCCTGGGAGGTTGCATCCACCTGGTCCTCCCGGTCGAGGTGGGTCCTGGGGTCCCCCTGGTAGACTGTGGTAGACAGTAGACTGACTGGGGTTCAGAAAACGGACTCCCCAGACCCTCAGGGCCCTCCTGCCTCTTCCAGCGTCCGGGGCTCCAGGGTCCCTGGGCTGGTGGCCGCCTCCCTCCCGTCTCTGCCTCCGTCCTCACGGGGCTGCTCCTCTGCGTCTGCATCTCCTCGTCTGCCTCTGATGAGGACACTGTCCTTGGATTTAGGGCTGCCTCCTCCAGGAAGCCCTCCTCTCCATCTTTGATTCAGGGCCGCCTCCTCCAGGAAGCCCTCCTCTCCATCCTTGATTCAGGGCTGCCTCCTCCAGGAAGCCCTCCTCTCCATCCTTCCCTTCATCACAGCTGCAAAGACCCTGCTTTGAAACAAGGTCCCATTCACAAAGTCCTCTTTGGCGGCCTGGAGTTCTGATCCCGGGCGTGGAGTTAGCCCTGTTCCTCAAGCCACGCTGAGGCGGCGTCCCACACAGCACAACCAGGACCTACAACTAGAATATACAACTACGCCCTGTGGGACTTGGGGGAGAAGAAGAGAAAAAAAAAAAAGAGAGAAAGATTGGCAACAGATGTTCGCTCAGGGCCAATCTTCCTCAGCAAAAAAAAAAAAAAAAAAAAAAGCATGCACATTGGCATTTGCAAGCATCCCAGTTTAACGCAAGCAGGAAAAAGAAGTTCTGTCTTCACGGCGGACCTTCGACCTCCTCGCCTTGCAAAGACCCCTTGCTGGTCACCCCAAAACGTCACACGCACGGGACCCTTCTCATTCTGCCCCCACCCAGAGCTCAGTTTTAATTCAAATTAGACCCCAAAGCGTGTGCAAATGTTGGAAGCTCATCCTTCCGACGCTATTGGGGGGGTGGGGGGTCCCGCGAGGGCCGCGTGCTGAGGAGCGAACCCCACAGCCTGGAGGTCACAGGTGGGCTCCCGGTGGCCCCAGGACCCTACAGGTGGCACGCAATCGCTTCCCGCTCCGACCTCGTGCATCTCGGGGTGGGGGGGGGGAGCCACCTCCTTCCCTACCCCCCCCCCCGACCCCCAAGTCCAGCTCCGCGCGCGAACCGGGTTAGGACCCGCTCGTGACCCCGGGCCGGCGTGTCCTGTCCCTGCTCCGTCTCCACCACCCCCCGCCCCACCTCCTGGTCTTTAATCCCGGACTCCGTGAGGGGTGTGGGGAGTGTGGGGAGTTGGGGGTGGGGGGGGGGGGAAGCCTCAAATTGAAATATCCCGAACAGATGTAAAAACACATGTGAGGCCCCGCGCGCAAGCTGTGCGTGTCTTTTGTTTCATCTGCGGAGGACGGGCGCCTGCAGGAGAGCTTTTTAAAATTTCATCCCTATTCAAAAGGATAATTAATCCGTACCCGCAGGCTTTGATTATGCTGCGCTCGGTGAGTCAGGCGGCGGCACAGATAATGAGGCCGGCGGGAGGCGGGGCGGGTGGCGGCCTCGTGCGAGTGCGCATGCGCGGGGGGCGGGGTGCGCGCGCACCGGGCTCCCGCCTCTCCAGAAGAAATCGGAGCCGCCGCCACCGCCACCGCCTCCTCCGCCTCCGCGTAGGCGGCTTAATCTCCTTTTCATTTGGAACACCACCAGCCAACCGACGAACCCGTTTCGTTTGCAACCGGCGCGGGCCTTTGGTTGACAAGAAACCACCCCCCCCCCCCGCCCCACGCCCCGCATCGCCGTTTGGCAGATGGTGTTTGCAAACGCCTCCTCGTTGCAATTTTCGGAGCCGACCTGCCACCAGCCCCACCTCGCTGGGCCGCAATGGAGGGGAAACGAGCGCGCACGCGCGTGCACACCGCGTGCACACGGAGGCACACAGGTGCGTGCACACACACCCGCTTGAGCGTCCTTCTCGCCCTGCTCCCCGGAAGCAGGTCAACACGCCCCGGGGTCCTCTTTTATGAGCATCCCCCCCACCCCGTCCTGGAGGAGGGCAGCCCCCCCCCATTGGTCTCTGGGACCCCCCCACCTTTGCAGGCTTCCGTCCAGGGCCCGGCGAACGCAACCCGCTGGAAATATCTAAATAAGCGTGTCCTCCGTGTGCACCCAGAGTGAGGCGAACTCCTCACAAAAGGAACGGGGCGGGGGGATCTTTGCTTCCTAAATGGAGCCCCGACAGGGTCCTGCCTTCCGGGGCTCTGGGCCTGTCACTCCAGGCCTCGGTCTAAAAAGGGACACCAGACGTTCGAATAGGAGTTCTCTGCGGGAATGCCGGAAGCGGGCTCCCGCCTCACGTCGTGCAGGTTCCTCCAGGCCCAACGCGCGTCCAGGCGGCCCAACCGCAGCGCGAATGCAGATGCCGAGGACCCGCCCGGGACCCGCTGCGGTTTGCAACTCTCTGGGCGGGTGACGACCTCTCTGGGCTTCAGCACAGCGAGCCCGGAGGGGGCCCTTCATTCGCATCGTTGCTGCAGGCGGCTGGGCCGTGCAAATGTCCGGTCAGACGAAATCGTGTTGCAACCCGGGTCCCGCCCCTAAGCAAGGATGGGAGGTGGTAGCCTCGTGGGCTGAACAAAAAGGCACTCTTTCTGGAACCTTCCGGGGAGGGCACGGTTGCAAGACAGCATCCCAGGCCAGGAAGCACCCTGGGACTCTTAATATGGAGGGGGGTCCCAGCACCCGTTTTCTGAATTGGGCACAGAGGCCTGGAGACGTCGGCTCCCCATCCCAGGACCCCCTGCCCCAAACAGCGTCTCCATCCTTGGCTCCCAGCCGGGGGTGTGCGATGCTCTGAGCTGTGTGTCCTTTAAGCTCCAGCCATGACCTCCTGACCCCCAGGACCTCAGAACGGGTTCCGTTTTGGAAACGGGGTCATTGCAGGTGTCGCTAGTGAAGACGATGTCGCCTTGGAATGAGGGGGGCCCTCCTGCGACATGACTGGCGGGCGTCCTTATCAAAAGAGGATATTTGGGCTCAGAGACGTGCACGGGGAGAGCGGCATGCACAGCGAGGGACCGACCCGAGGCCCGAAGCTGAGTCCAGGCTCCTCCCGAGGGACGGCCTGGTGGTCGGCGTCCCCATCGAGGGAGACAAACAGCGAAAAGACAGCCCCTCGTGCTGGGACTCCCTCCCTTTCAGCCACAGCTTCCCGAGGTTTCCGGCCCGAGGCCTTGAACGCCGCGCACAGCGAGCGTCTCCATCTCCAGGAGCAGGTGGTCCGTCCCATGTCCTCCTTCCGGGCGGGCGCGTCCCTGGGCTGTGGGGTGGTCTGCGTTTTCCTTACGGCTTCGTGGGGGTCCCTCGTCTGGTCCACGCGGGACCCCGTGTCTACAAGCGCGTCTCATCCGGGTCCATAGGTCCCTGTCGATGGACCAGCTAATCTATTGATCTGTATCTCCATCTATATCCGTATCTATATCTATATATCCATATCGATGGGCCAGGTAATCTATTGATCGGTATCTATATCTATATCCATATCTATACTTATATGTCCATATCGATGGGCCAGCCAATCTATTGATCGGTATCTATATCTATATCCATATCTATACTTATATGTCCATATCGATGGACCAGGTAATCTATTAATCTGTATCTACATCTATATCCATATCAATGGATCAGCTAATCTATTAAGCTGTATCTCTGACTATATGCATATGTCCATATTGATGTACCAGCTAATCTATTAAGCTGTATCTATATATGTCCATATCTATGTATTAGCTAATCCATTACTCTGTATCCATATCTATATATCCCCATCTATATATCTATATCGATATATCATCGAATCTATTAATCTATATTAATGCCATATTTATATCTACAGCCGTATCATATCTATATCGAACCCTCGGTCTATATCTAATCTATACGTCTGTCCATATCTATGTCTATATCCATCTCTATCTCCATCTCTGTCTGTAACTATATCCACTCCTATATCCCATCTATGTGGACAACTGTGTCTATATCTCTATCGAGAGACATGCAGAGACACTGAGAGACACGCACAGAGATGGAGAGAGTCGGCCCGAGATGCACAGCGGTCTCCCTTTCCAGCTGGGCTCGGGTCCCGCGTGCCTGTCAATCACCTGCGCGTCTGTCAATCACCTGCGCTCGGCCCCTGACGCCGGGTGGAGCCGCGCGCGTGCGCGATGCACACCGGTCCGCCTCTTCCAGCCGCCCCCCGTGATTGCACTGCGTCCCGGGGGCCTGGACTCGCCCCCACGTCCTCTGGGCCCGCGGGACCGGGTCAGTGAGGGACCCCGGGTCCCGCCATCATGGCTGGGCTGCACCCCAGGAGTCGGCCAGCGTCCCAAACGCCCGGCTGCCCGGAGCGCGGGGGCCTCTGGGAAAATCCTCAGCGCATCCTCACCTTGGAATCGGCCTCCTGCCCGTGATGGACAGGCCTTCCTCGGCGGAGTGACCTCTGACCCGAGGGAGCCGACCCGTTTCCCGCCTACACGTCCGGACGGCGCATACCCCCGACCCTAAAACCCGGGGCCCTCAAACGCACCCCGTGCCTGAACCCCGACCCCTGCCAGGGCCCCACGGCCGGACTCGGGGACGCCCACCGTTTCCACCCCCCGCCAGCCCGCCCGAGCCCGCAGGACCGCGGCGTCTACGCAACAAGCCACGGGGGGGGGGGGGGAGGTTTAAATCCGTGCTAATGCTGATGACCAATTACACCGTCGTCAATTAGGGGGAAACGCTCATAATGAAGAGAATCCACTTAATTTCAAGCCAGGCCTAAGGCCTGCAGGGTTTTTTTTTTTTCTTCTTCACCCTCGTTTCTTAGACTTTTCATTAGGGAAAAAGAGAGAAAAAAAAAATTAATGGGTGTAATCCATGTGGGTAGTTTGTGGGCAGAAACAAGTAATTTAGGTCCTGGGAGGCCAAACGGACTATTGTTATTTTGAGAGCCTGCTAATTTCAGGCCCTGCAATTAGCCGGTTGCAGCGGTTAATTGCAGAAACGCGGTTAATATTACGGGGGTTCGTATGTGTGATCCGAGGCGGTTTCTCTGGGTTGTGTGGGGAGCACTCACGGTCGGGGCCCCGGTGAACGCCGTGCCCTCCTGGGCGTGTCCGCGAGTCCGGGGTCAGCGTCCGGCTCACCCGGGTGCAGCCCTGTGTGTAGACCGGACTGGAAGGATCTGTGCCAGCAGCAGCGTGGCCCAGCCTGGCGACTACCACCGGTCCTGCTCCGTCCACACTGGCCCAGGGGAGCACCATGACCCTGGACCTGCTCCGTCCACACTGACCTAGGTGAGAGTCATGACCCTGGACCTGCTCCGTCCACACTGGCCCAGGTGAACTCCATGACCCTGGACCTGCTCCGTCCACACTGGCCCAGGTGAACTCCATGACCCTGGACCGGCTCCGTCCACACTGGCCCAGGTGAACTCCATGACCCTGGACCTGCTCCGTCCACACTGGCCCAGGTGAGAGTCATGACCCTGGACCTGCTCCGTCCACACTGGCCCAGGGGAGAGTCATGACCCTGGACCTGCTCCGTCCACACTGGCCCAGGGGAGCACCATGACCCTGGTCCTGCTCCGTCCACACTGGCCCGGTGAGCACCATGACCCTGGACCTGCTCCGTCCACACTGGCCCAGGGGAGCACCATGACCCTAGGTCCTGCTCCGTCCACACTGGCCCAGGGGAGCACCATGACCCTGGACCTGCTCCGTCCACACTGGCCCAGGTGAGAGTCATGACCCTGGACCTGCTCCGTCCACACTGGCCCAGGGGAGCACCATGACCGTGGACCTGCTCCGTCCACACTGGCCCAGGGGAGAGTCATGACCCTGGACCTGCTCCGTCCACACTGGCCCAGTGAGCACCATGACTGTGGACCCGCTCAGTCCACACTGGCCCAGGGGAGCACCATGACCCTAGGTCCTGCTCCGTCCACACTGGCCCAGGGGACAGTCATGACCCTGGACCTGCTCCGTCCACACTGGCCCAGGGGAGCACCATGACCATGGACCTGCTCCATCCACACTGGCCCAGGGGAGCTCCATGACCCTGGACCTGCTCCGTCCACACTAGCCCAGGGGAGAGTGATGACCCTGGACCTGCTCCGTCCACACTGGCCCAGGGGAGCACCATGACCCTGGACCTGCTCCGTCCACACTGGCCCAGGGGAGCACCATGACCCTGGACCTGCTCCGTCCACACTGGCCGAGGGGAGCACCATGACCCTGGACCTGCTCCGTCCACACTGGCCCAGGGGAGAGTCATGACCCTGGACCTGCTCCGTCCACACTGGCCCAGGTGAGCTCCATGACCCTGGACCTGCTCCGTCCACACTGGCCCAGGTGAACTCCATGACCCTGGACCTGCTCCGTCCACACTGGCCCTGGGGAGAGTCATGACCCTGGACCTGCTCCGTCCACACTGGCCCAGGGGAGAGTCATGACCCTGGACCTGCTCTGTCCACACTGGCCCAGGGAAGCACCATGACCCTGGACCTGCCCCGTCCACAGTGGCCCAGGTGAACTCCATGACCCTGGACCTGCTCCGTCCACACTGACCCAGGTGAGAGTCATGACCCTGGACCTGCCCCGTCCACACTGGCCCAGGTGAACTCCATGACCCTGGACCTGCTCCGTCCACACTGGCCCAGGTGAACTCCATGACCCTGGACCTGCTCCGTCCACACTGGCCCAGGTGAACTCCATGACCCTGGACCTGCTCCGTCCACACTGACCTAGGTGAACTCCATGACCCTGGACCTGCTCCGTCCACACTGGCCCAGGGGAGCTCCATGACCCTGGACCTGCTCCGTCCACACTGGCCCAGGGGAGAGTCATGACCCTGGACCTGCTCCGTCCACACTGGCCCAGGTGAGCTCCATCACCCTGGTCCTGCTCCGTCCACACTGGCCCAGGTGAACTCCATGACCCTGGACCTGCTCCGTCCACACTGGCCCAGGGGAGAGTCATGACCCTGGACCTGCTCCGTCCACACTGGCCCAGGTGAACTCCATGACCCTGGACCTGCTCCGTCCACACTGGCCCAGGGGAGAGTCATGACCCTGGACCTGCTCCGTCCACACTGGCCCAGGTGAACTCCATCACCCTGGTCCTGCTCCGTCCACACTGGCCCAGGTGAACTCCATGACCCTGGACCTGCTCCGTCCACACTGGCCCAGGTGAGCACCATGACCCTGGTCCTGCTCCGTCCACACTGGCCCAGGTGAGCACCATGACCCTGGACCTGCTCCGTCCACACTGGCCCAGGGGAGAGTCATGACCCTGGACCTGCTCCGTCCACACTGGCCCAGGGGAGAGTCATGACCCTGGACCTGCTCCGTCCACACTGGCCCAGGGGAGCACCATGACCCTGGTCCTGCTCCGTCCACACTGGCCCAGGTGAGCACCATGACCCTGGACCTGCTCCGTCCACACTGGCCCAGGTGAACTCCATGACCCTGGACCTGCTCCGTCCACACTGGCCCAGGGAAGCACCATGACCGTGGACCTGCTCCGTCCACACTGGCCCAGGGGAGCACCATGACCCTGGACCTGCTCCGTCCACACTGGCCCAGGGGAGCACCATGACCCTGGACCTGCTCCGTCCACACTGGCCCAGGGGAGCACCATGACCGTGGACCCGCTCCGTCCACACTGGCCCGGTGAGCACCATGACCCTGGACCTGCTCCGTCCACACTGGCCCAGGGGAGCACCATGACTGTGGACCCGCTCAGTCCACACTGGCCCAGGGGAGCACCATGACCCTAGGTCCTGCTCCGTCCACACTGGCCCAGGGGACAGTCATGACCCTGGACCTGCTCCGTCCACACTGGCCCAGGGGAGCACCATGACCATGGACCTGCTCCGTCCACACTGGCCCAGGGGAGCTCCATGACCCTGGACCTGCTCCGTCCACACTAGCCCAGGGGAGAGTCATGACCCTGGACCTGCTTCGTCCACACTGGCCCAGGGGAGCACCATGACCCTGGACCTGCTCCGTCCACACTGGCCCAGGGGAGCACCATGACCCTGGACCTGCTCCGTCCACACTGGCCGAGGGGAGCACCATGACCCTGGACCTGCTCCGTCCACACTGGCCCAGGGGAGAGTCATGACCCTGGACCTGCTCTGTCCACACTGGCCCAGGGAAGCACCATGACCCTGGACCTGCCCCGTCCACACTGGCCCAGGTGAACTCCATGACCCTGGACCTGCTCCGTCCACACTGGCCCAGGTGAACTCCATGACCCTGGACCTGCTCCGTCCACACTGGCCCAGGTGAACTCCATGACCCTGGACCTGCTCCGTCCACACTGACCTAGGTGAGAGTCATGACCCTGAACCTGCTCCGTCCACACTGGCCCAGGTGAACTCCATGACCCTGGACCTGCTCCGTCCACACTGGCCCAGGGGAGCTCCATGACCCTGGACCTGCTCCGTCCACACTGGCCCAGGGGAGAGTCATGACCCTGGACCTGCTCCGTCCACACTGGCCCAGGTGAACTCCATCACCCTGGTCCTGCTCCGTCCACACTGGCCCAGGTGAACTCCATGACCCTGGACCTGCTCCGTCCACACTGGCCCAGGTGAGCACCATGACCCTGGTCCTGCTCCGTCCACACTGGCCCAGGTGAGCACCATGACCCTGGACCTGCTCCGTCCACACTGGCCCAGGGGAGAGTCATGACCCTGGACCTGCTCCGTCCACACTGGCCCAGGGGAGAGTCATGACCCTGGACCTGCTCCGTCCACACTGGCCCAGGGGAGCACCATGACCCTGGTCCTGCTCCGTCCACACTGGCCCAGGTGAGCACCATGACCCTGGACCTGCTCCGTCCACACTGGCCCAGGTGAACTCCATGACCCTGGACCTGCTCCGTCCACACTGGCCCAGGGAAGCACCATGACCGTGGACCCGCTCTGTCCACACTGGCCCGGTGAGCACCATGACCCTGGACCTGCTCCGTCCACACTGGCCCAGGGGAGCACCATGACCCTGGTCCTGCTCCGTCCACACTGGCCCAGGGGAGCACCATGACCCTGGACCTGCTCCGTCCACACTGGCCCAGGGGAGAGTCATGACCCTGGACCCGCTCCGTCCACACTGACCCAGGTGAGCTCCATGACCCTGGACCTGCTCCGTCCACACTGGCCCAGGGGAGCACCATGACTGTGGACCCGCTCAGTCCACACTGGCCCAGGGGAGCACCATGACCCTAGGTCCTGCTCCGTCCACACTGGCCCAGGGGAGAGTCATGACCCTGGACCTGCTCCGTCCACACTGGCCCAGGTGAGCTCCATGACCCTGGACCTGCTCCGTCCACACTGGCCCAGGGGAGCACCATGACCCTGGACCTGCTCCGTCCACACTGGCCCAGGTGAGAGTCATGACCCTGGACCTGCTCCGTCCACACTGGCCCAGGTGAGAGTCATGACCCTGGACCTGCTCCATCCACACTGGCCCGGGGGGCACCATGACCCTGGACCTGCTCCGTCCACACTGGCCCAGGGGAGCACCATGACCCTGGACCTATCCGTCCACACTGGCCCAGGGGAGAGTCATGACCCTGGACCTGCTCCGTCCACACTGGCCCAGGTGAGCTCCATGACCCTGGACCTGCTCCGTCCACACTGGCCCAGGTGAACTCCATGACCCTGGACCTGCTCCGTCCACACTGGCCCAGGGGAGAGTCATGACCCTGGACCTGCTCCGTCCACACTGGCCCAGGGGAGAGTCATGACCCTGGACCTGCTCCGTCCACACTGGCCCAGGGGAGAGTCATGACCCTGGACCTGCTCCGTCCACACTGGCCCAGGTGAGCTCCATGACCCTGGACCTGCTCCGTCCACACTGGCCCAGGTGAACTCCATGACCCTGGACCTGCTCCGTCCACACTGGCCCAGGGGAGAGTCATGACCCTGGACCTGCTCCGTCCACACTGGCCCAGGGGAGAGTCATGACCCTGGACCTGCTCCGTCCACACTGGCCCAGGGGAGCACCATGACCCTGGACCTGCTCCGTCCACACTGGCCCAGGGGAGAGTCATGACACTGGACCTGCTCCGTCCACACTGGCCCAGGTGAGCTCCATGACCCTGGACCTGCTCCGTCCACACTGGCCCAGGGGAGAGTCATGACCCTGGACCTGCTCCGTCCACACTGGCCCAGGGGAGAGTCATGACCCTGGACCTGCTCCGTCCACACTGACCCAGGTGAGAGTCATGACCCTGGACCTGCCCCGTCCACACTGGCCCAGGTGAACTCCATGACCCTGGACCTGCTCCGTCCACACTGGCCCAGGTGAACTCCATGACCCTGGACCTGCTCCGTCCACACTGGCCCAGGTGAACTCCATGACCCTGGACCTGCTCCGTCCACACTGGCCCAGGTGAGCTCCATGACCCTGGACCTGCTCCGTCCACACTGACCTAGGTGAGAGTCATGACCCTGAACCTGCTCCGTCCACACTGGCCCAGGTGAACTCCATGACCCTGGACCTGCTCCGTCCACACTGGCCCAGGTGAACTCCATGACCCTGGACCTGCTCCGTCCACACTGGCCCAGGTGAGCTCCATGACCCTGGACCTGCTCCGTCCACACTGGCCCAGGGGAGAGTCATGACCCTGGACCTGCTCCGTCCACACTGGCCCAGGTGAGCTCCATGACCCTGGACCTGCTCCGTCCACACTGGCCCAGGTGAACTCCATGACCCTGGACCTGCTCCGTCCACACTGGCCCAGGGGAGAGTCATGACCCTGGACCTGCTCCGTCCACACTGGCCCAGGGGAGAGTCATGACCCTGGACCTGCTCCGTCCACACAGGCCCAGGGGAGCACCATGACCCTGGACCTGCCCCGTCCACACTGGCCCAGGTGAACTCCATGACCCTGGACCTGCTCCGTCCACACTGGCCCAGGGGAGAGTCATGACCCTGGACCTGCTCCGTCCACACTGGCCCAGGGGAGAGTCATGACCCTGGACCTGCTCCGTCCACACTGGCCCAGGGGAGAGTCATGACCCTGGACCTGCTCCGTCCACACTGGCCCAGGTGAACTCCATGACCCTGGACCTGCTCCGTCCACACTGGCCCAGGGAAGCACCATGACCGTGGACCCGCTCTGTCCACACTGGCCCGGTGAGCACCATGACCCTGGACCTGCTCCGTCCACACTGGCCCAGGGGAGCACCATGACCCTGGTCCTGCTCCGTCCACACTGGCCCAGGGGAGCACCATGACCCTGGACCTGCTCCGTCCACACTGGCCCAGGGGAGAGTCATGACCCTGGACCCGCTCCGTCCACACTGACCCAGGTGAGCTCCATGACCCTGGACCTGCTCCGTCCACACTGGCCCAGGGGAGCACCATGAGTGTGGACCCGCTCAGTCCACACTGGCCCAGGGGAGCACCATGACCCTAGGTCCTGCTCCGTCCACACTGGCCCAGGGGAGAGTCATGACCCTGGACCTGCTCCGTCCACACTGGCCCAGGTGAGCTCCATGACCCTGGACCTGCTCCGTCCACACTGGCCCAGGGGAGCACCATGACCCTGGACCTGCTCCGTCCACACTGGCCCAGGTGAGAGTCATGACCCTGGACCTGCTCCGTCCACACTGGCCCAGGTGAGAGTCATGACCCTGAACCTGCTCCATCCACACTGGCCCAGGGGAGCACCATGACCCTGGACCTGCTCCGTCCACACTGGCCCAGGGGAGCACCATGACCCTGGACCTGCTCCGTCCACACTGGCCCAGGGGAGAGTCATGACCCTGGACCTGCTCCGTCCACACTGGCCCAGGTGAGCTCCATGACCCTGGACCTGCTCCGTCCACACTGGCCCAGGTGAGCTCCATGACCCTGGACCTGCTCCGTCCACACTGGCCCAGGGGAGAGTCATGACCCTGGATCTGCTCCGTCCACACTGGCCCAGGGGAGAGTCATGACCCTGGACCTGCTCCGTCCACACTGGCCCAGGGGAGAGTCATGACCCTGGACCTGCTCCGTCCACACTGGCCCAGGTGAGCTCCATGACCCTGGACCTGCTCCGTCCACACTGGCCCAGGTGAACTCCATGACCCTGGACCTGCTCCGTCCACACTGGCCCAGGGGAGAGTCATGACCCTGGACCTGCTCCGTCCACACTGGCCCAGGGGAGAGTCATGACCCTGGACCTGCTCCGTCCACACTGGCCCAGGGGAGCACCATGACCCTGGACCTGCTCCGTCCACACTGGCCCAGGGGAGAGTCATGACCCTGGACCTGCTCCGTCCACACTGGCCCAGGTGAGCTCCATGACCCTGGACCTGCTCCGTCCACACTGGCCCAGGTGAACTCCATGACCCTGGACCTGCTCCGTCCACACTGGCCCAGGGGAGAGTCATGACCCTGGACCTGCTCCGTCCACACTGGCCCAGGGGAGAGTCATGACCCTGGACCTGCTCCGTCCACACTGACCCAGGTGAGAGTCATGACCCTGGACCTGCCCCATCCACACTGGCCCAGGTGAACTCCATGACCCTGGACCTGCTCCGTCCACACTGGCCCAGGTGAACTCCATGACCCTGGACCTGCTCCGTCCACACTGGCCCAGGTGAGCTCCATGACCCTGGACCTGCTCCGTCCACACTGACCTAGGTGAGAGTCATGACCCTGAACCTGCTCCGTCCACACTGGCCCAGGTGAACTCCATGACCCTGGACCTGCTCCGTCCACACTGGCCCAGGTGAACTCCATGACCCTGGACCTGCTCCGTCCACACTGGCCCAGGGGAGAGTCATGACCCTGGACCTGCTCCGTCCACACTGGCCCAGGGGAGAGTCATGACCCTGGACCTGCTCCGTCCACACTGACCCAGGTGAGCTCCATGACCCTGGACCTGCTCCGTCCACACTGGCCCAGGGGAGAGTCATGACCCTGGACCTGCTCCGTCCACACTGGCCCAGGTGAGAGTCATGACCCTGGACCTGCTCCATCCACACTGGCCCAGGGGAGAGTCATGACCCTGGACCTGCTCCGTCCACACTGGCCCAGGGGAGCACCATGACCCTGGACCTGCTCCGTCCACACTGGCCCAGGGGAGAGTCATGACCCTGGACCTGCTCCGTCCACACTGACCCAGGTGAGCTCCATGACCCTGGACCTGCTCCGTCCACACTGGCCCAGGTGAACTCCATGACCCTGGACCTGCTCCGTCCACACTGGCCCAGGGGAGAGTCATGACCCTGGACCTGCTCCGTCCACACTGGCCCAGGGGAGAGTCATGACCCTGGACCTGCTCCGTCCACACTGGCCCAGGGGAGCACCATGACCCTGGACCTGCCCCGTCCACACTGGCCCAGGTGAACTCCATGACCCTGGACCTGCTCCGTCCACACTGGCCCAGGGGAGAGTCATGACCCTGGACCTGCCCCGTCCACACTGGCCCAGGTGAACTCCATGACCCTGGACCTGCTCCGTCCACACTGGCCCAGGTGAACTCCATGACCCTGGACCTGCTCCGTCCACACTGGCCCAGGTGAACTCCATGACCCTGGACCTGCTCCGTCCACACTGGCCCAGGTGAGCTCCATGACCCTGGACCTGCTCCGTCCACACTGACCTAGGTGAGAGTCATGACCCTGAACCTGCTCCGTCCACACTGGCCCAGGTGAACTCCATGACCCTGGACCTGCTCCGTCCACACTGGCCCAGGTGAACTCCATGACCCTGGACCTGCTCCGTCCACACTGGCCCAGGGGAGCACCATGACCCTGGACCTGCTCCGTCCACACTGGCCCAGGGGAGAGTCATGACCCTGGACCTGCTCCGTCCACACTGGCCCAGGGGAGCACCATGACCGTGGACCTGCTCCGTCCACACTGGCCCAGGGGAGAGTCATGACCCTGGACCTGCTCCGTCCACACTGGCCCGGTGAGCACCATGACTGTGGACCCGCTCAGTCCACACTGGCCCAGGGGAGCACCATGACCCTAGGTCCTGCTCCGTCCACACTGGCCCAGGGGACAGTCATGACCCTGGACCTGCTCCGTCCACACTGGCCCAGGGGAGCACCATGACCCTGGACCTGCTCCGTCCACACTGGCCCAGGGGAGCTCCATGACCCTGGACCTGCTCCGTCCACACTAGCCCAGGGGAGAGTCATGACCCTGGACCTGCTCCGTCCACACTGGCCCAGGGGAGCACCATGACCCTGGACCTGCTCCGTCCACACTGGCCCAGGGGAGCACCATGACCCTGGACCTGCTCCGTCCACACTGGCCCAGGGGAGCACCATGACCCTGGACCTGCTCCGTCCACACTGGCCCAGGGGAGAGTCATGACCCTGGACCTGCTCCGTCCACACTGGCCCAGGTGAGCTCCATGACCCTGGACCTGCTCCGTCCACACTGGCCCAGGTGAACTCCATGACCCTGGACCTGCTCCGTCCACACTGGCCCTGGGGAGAGTCATGACCCTGGACCTGCTCCGTCCACACTGGCCCAGGGGAGAGTCATGACCCTGGACCTGCTCTGTCCACACTGGCCCAGGGAAGCACCATGACCCTGGACCTGCCCCGTCCACACTGGCCCAGGTGAACTCCATGACCCTGGACCTGCTCCGTCCACACTGACCCAGGTGAGAGTCATGACCCTGGACCTGCCCCGTCCACACTGGCCCAGGTGAACTCCATGACCCTGGACCTGCTCCGTCCACACTGGCCCAGGTGAACTCCATGACCCTGGACCTGCTCCGTCCACACTGGCCCAGGTGAACTCCATGACCCTGGACCTGCTCCGTCCACACTGACCTAGGTGAGAGTCATGACCCTGAACCTGCTCCATCCACACTGGCCCAGGTGAACTCCATGACCCTGGACCTGCTCCGTCCACACTGGCCCAGGTGAACTCCATGACCCTGGACCTGCTCCGTCCACACTGGCCCAGGGGAGCTCCATGACCCTGGACCTGCTCCGTCCACACTGACCTAGGTGAGAGTCATGACCCTGAACCTGCTCCGTCCACACTGGCCCAGGTGAACTCCATGACCCTGGACCTGCTCCGTCCACACTGGCCCAGGTGAACTCCATGACCCTGGACCTGCTCCGTCCACACTGGCCCAGGGGAGCACCATGACCCTGGACCTGCTCCGTCCACACTGGCCCAGGGGAGAGTCATGACCCTGGACCTGCTCCGTCCACACTGGCCCAGGGGAGCACCATGACCCTGGTCCTGCTCCGTCCACACTGGCCCGGTGAGCACCATGACTGTGGACCCGCTCAGTCCACACTGGCCCAGGGGAGCACCATGACCCTAGGTCCTGCTCCGTCCACACTGGCCCAGGGGAGCACCATGACCCTGGACCTGCTCCGTCCACACTGGCCCAGGTGAGAGTCATGACCCTGGACCTGCTCCGTCCACACTGGCCCAGGTGAACTCCATGACCCTGGACCTGCTCCGTCCACACTGGCCCAGGGGAGCACCATGACCGTGGACCTGCTCCGTCCACACTGGCCCAGGGGAGAGTCATGACCCTGGACCTGCTCCGTCCACACTGGCCCGGTGAGCACCATGACTGTGGACCCGCTCAGTCCACACTGGCCCAGAAGAGCACCATGACCCTAGGTCCTGCTCCGTCCACACTGGCCCAGCGGACAGTCATGACCCTGGACCTGCTCCGTCCACACTGGCCCAGGGGAGCTCCATGACCCTGGACCTGCTCCGTCCACAGTAGCCCAGGGGAGAGTCATGACCCTGGACCTGCTCCGTCCACACTGGCCCAGGGGAGCACCATGACCCTGGACCTGCTCCGTCCACACTGGCCCAGGGGAGCACCATGACCCTGGACCTGCTCCGTCCACACTGGCCCAGGGGAGCACCATGACCCTGGACCTGCTCCGTCCACACTGGCCCAGGGGAGAGTCATGACCCTGGACCTGCTCCGTCCACACTGGCCCAGGTGAGCTCCATGACCCTGGACCTGCTCCGTCCACACTGGCCCAGGTGAACTCCATGACCCTGGACCTGCTCCGTCCACACTGGCCCTGGGGAGAGTCATGACCCTGGACCTGCTCCGTCCACACTGGCCCAGGGGAGAGTCATGACCCTCGACCTGCTCTGTCCACACTGGCCCAGGGAAGCACCATGACCCTGGACCTGCCCCGTCCACACTGGCCCAGGTGAACTCCATGACCCTGGACCTGCTCCGTCCACACTGACCCAGGTGAGAGTCATGACCCTGGACCTGCCCCGTCCACACTGGCCCAGGTGAACTCCATGACCCTGGACCTGCTCCGTCCACACTGGCCCAGGTGAACTCCATGACCCTGGACCTGCTCCGTCCACACTGGCCCAGGTGAACTCCATGACCCTGGACCTGCTCCGTCCACACTGACCTAGGTGAGAGTCATGACCCTGAACCTGCTCCATCCACACTGGCCCAGGTGAACTCCATGACCCTGGACCTGCTCCGTCCACACTGGCCCAGGTGAACTCCATGACCCTGGACCTGCTCCGTCCACACTGGCCCAGGGGAGCTCCATGACCCTGGACCTGCTCCGTCCACACTGGCCCAGGGGAGAGTCATGACCCTGGACCTGCTCCGTCCACACTGGCCCAGGTGAACTCCATCACCCTGGTCCTGCTCCGTCCACACTGGCCCAGGTGAACTCCATGACCCTGGACCTGCTCCGTCCACACTGGCCCAGGTGAGCACCATGACCCTGGTCCTGCTCCGTCCACACTGGCCCAGGTGAGCACCATGACCCTGGACCTGCTCCGTCCACACTGGCCCAGGGGAGAGTCATGACCCTGGACCTGCTCCGTCCACACTGGCCCAGGGGAGAGTCATGACCCTGGACCTGCTCCGTCCACACTGGCCCAGGGGAGCACCATGACCCTGGTCCTGCTCCGTCCACACTGGCCCAGGTGAGCACCATGACCCTGGACCTGCTCCGTCCACACTGGCCCAGGTGAACTCCATGACCCTGGACCTGCTCCGTCCACACTGGCCCAGGGAAGCACCATGACCGTGGACCCGCTCTGTCCACACTGGCCCGGTGAGCACCATGACCCTGGACCTGCTCCGTCCACACTGGCCCAGGGGAGCACCATGACCCTGGTCCTGCTCCGTCCACACTGGCCCAGGGGAGCACCATGACCCTGGACCTGCTCCGTCCACACTGGCCCAGGGGAGCACCATGACCGTGGACCCGCTCCGTCCACACTGGCCCGGTGAGCACCATGACCCTGGACCTGCTCCGTCCACACTGGCCCAGGGGAGCACCATGACCCTGGTCCTGCTCCGTCCACACTGGCCCAGGGGAGCACCATGACCCTGGACCTGCTCCGTCCACACTGGCCCAGGGGAGCACCATGACTGTGGACCCGCTCCGTCCACACTGGCCCGGTGAGCACCATGACCCTGGACCTGCTCCGTCCACACTGGCCCAGGGGAGCACCATGACTGTGGACCCGCTCAATCCACACTGGCCCAGGGGAGCACCATGACCCTAGGTCCTGCTCCGTCCACACTGGCCCAGGGGAGAGTCATGACCCTGGACCTGCTCCGTCCACACTGGCCCAGGTGAGCTCCATGACCCTGGACCTGCTCCGTCCACACTGGCCCAGGGGAGCACCATGACCCTGGACCTGCTCCGTCCACACTGGCCCAGGTGAGAGTCATGACCCTGGACCTGCTCCGTCCACACTGGCCCAGGTGATAGTCATGACCCTGGACCTGCTCCATCCACACTGGCCCAGGGGAGCACCATGACCCTGGACCTGCTCCGTCCACACTGGCCCAGGGGAGCACCATGACCCTGGACCTGCTCCGTCCACACTGGCCCAGGGGAGAGTCATGACCCTGGACCTGCTCCGTCCACACTGGCCCAGGTGAGCTCCATGACCCTGGACCTGCTCCGTCCACACTGGCCCAGGTGAACTCCATGACCCTGGACCTGCTCCGTCCACACTGGCCCAGGGGAGAGTCATGACCCTGGACCTGCTCCGTCCACACTGGCCCAGGGGAGAGTCATGACCCTGGACCTGCTCCGTCCACACTGGCCCAGGGAAGCACCATGACCCTGGACCTTCTCCATCCACACTGGCCCAGGGGAGCACCATGACCCTGGACCTGCCCCGTCCACACTGGCCCAGGTGAACTCCATGACCCTGGACCTGCTCCGTCCACACTGACCCAGGTGAGAGTCATGACCCTGGACCTGCCCCGTCCACACTGGCCCAGGTGAACTCCATGACCCTGGACCTGCTCCGTCCACACTGGCCCAGGTGAACTCCATGACCCTGGACCTGCTCCGTCCACACTGGCCCAGGTGAACTCCATGACCCTGGACCTGCTCCGTCCACACTGGCCCAGGTGAGCTCCATGACCCTGGACCTGCCCCGTCCACACTGACCTAGGTGAGAGTCATGACCCTGAACCTGCTCCGTCCACACTGGCCCAGGTGAACTCCATGACCCTGGACCTGCTCCGTCCACACTGGCCCAGGTGAACTCCATGACCCTGGACCTGCTCCGTCCACACTGGCCCAGGGGAGCACCATGACCCTGGACCTGCTCCGTCCACACTGGCCCAGGGGAGAGTCATGACCCTGGACCTGCTCCGTCCACACTGGCCCAGGTGAACTCCATCACCCTGGTCCTGCTCCGTCCACACTGGCCCAGGTGAACTCCATGACCCTGGACCTGCTCCGTCCACACTGGCCCAGGTGAGCACCATGACCCTGGTCCTGCTCCGTCCACACTGGCCCAGGTGAGCACCATGACCGTGGACCCGCTCCGTCCACACTGGCTCAGGGGAGAGTCATGACCCTGGACCTGCCCCGTCCACACTGGCCCAGGTGAACTCCATGTCCCTGGACCTGCTCCGTCCACACTGGCCCAGGTGAACTCCATGACCCTGGACCTGCTCCGTCCACACTGGCCCAGGTGAACTCCATGACCCTGGACCTGCTCCGTCCACACTGGCCCAGGTGAGCTCCATGACCCTGGACCTGCTCCGTCCACACTGACCTAGGTGAACTCCATGACCCTGGACCTGCTCCGTCCACACTGGCCCAGGGGAGAGTCATGACCCTGGACCTGCTCCGTCCACACTGGCCCAGGTGAACTCCATGACCCTGGACCTGCTCCGTCCACACTGGCCCAGGTGAACTCCATGACCCTGGACCTGCTCCGTCCACACTGACCTAGGTGAACTCCATGACCCTGGACCTGCTCCGTCCACACTGGCCCAGGTGAGCTCCATGACCCTGGACCTGCTCCGTCCACACTGACCTAGGTGAGAGTCATGATCCTGAACCTGCTCCATCCACACTGGCCCAGGTGAACTCCATGACCCTGGACCTGCTCCGTCCACACTGGCCCAGGGGAGAGTCATGACCCTGGACCTGCTCTGTCCACACTGGCCCAGGGGAGAGTCATGACCCTGGACCTGCTCCGTCCACACTGGCCCAGGGGAGAGTCATGACCCTGGACCTGCTCCGTCCACACTGGCCCAGGTGAACTCCATGACCCTGGACCTGCTCCGTCCACACTGGCCCAGGTGAGCACCATGACCCTGGACCTGCTCCGTCCACACTGGCCCAGGGAAGCACCATGACCGTGGACCCGCTCCGTCCACACTGGCCCAGGGGAGAGTCATGACCCTGGTCCTGCTCCGTCCACACTGGCCCAGGTGACCACCATGACCGTGGACCCGCCTCCAAGCAATGCAGACGCTCGGGGTGGGGGACCCCCAGACCTAGGCGTTGCAATCTGCATTTTAGCCCGACCCCCAGCGCGTTTGAAAAGTGGCGATTTCATAGTCACACTTCACTGCGACGGTCATAAAGTCAATCAAGGAACCCTTGGCAGGCGTCCTTGGGGCGCTCATGGGCTCATTCGAGCGCGTGCATGGGATTTTTGATGGTGACAGACTGAGTCAGGATCTGGGGCAACTCATGGGGTCCCCCTGCAGCGTCCCCCGCCCCGTCCGTCGTCCTTGCAGAAAGGTGTGTGCACCATAGACGTGTGTCTGTCAATTTATACCCTATATATGAGCATATGAATACGTGTGTCTAAATTTATATCCCATATATGAGCATATGAATATGTGAAATACATAAATCCATGTGTGTGTGAATAATATGTGAGTCTCTCGTCTCTCCGACCCCCGTGGATGATGCACGTATAATATCTATATACAACAAACACATCACACTCTGTCTACACATCTAAACACCTAAGTGCATGCAAATTTATGTGAATGCATGCAGAAAGGTGTGCACACCATAGCCGTGTGCCTGTCAACTTATATCCTATCTACGAGCAAATACGTACATAACTATGCACGTGTCTGTATATAACGTGCACAAAATGTCCTTGTAGGGCCAACGTATATGTAAACACACGCACACACATGTATGTGTCACATCGTCTTACAGACACACATATGTGTGTTGTGTGTACATACGACATACATGTGAAAGTGCTTCTCTACACACGCATAACCGTTACGCGTGTGTGTAACGTGTGCAGCGCTCTATAAACGCACAGTGGACACGGTTGTATACGGGCGCATATGATAATGGAGCCACCTACAATCCTACAACGCTGTCTGTTATGTACTTTATTATATGGAATATGACCTATGACCCTATGATAGCGTTTCACCCCGTGACCGGCCGCACGGATGACCCCGGTCCCGTAACCTCGGCCCCACGGATGCCCCGGGCCCCGGGCTGCACCGTCTGGGTTTCCATGAGTCCCTCTGTGCCGTTCGCACAACGACGGGACCGCCTAACGACGCGTTTCTCAGCCCGTGACCCCGCCGTCAAGCGACGTGATTGACAAGCGTGAGCGCATGCGCGCGACAGGCGTGCGCAGACGACAGCCCGTCAGTACGCGTGACGCACGTCGGTGCTGCCGTCCCTGCAAACACGCACACGCACACCCGTGTCACGCACGTCTGCACGCGCGTATCAGGGGAGACGCTCTGCACACATTAGGCGCCACAGGCATGCCACGCTCTCTCTGCAAACGCTGACCCCGTACAGACGTGTGTGACGTGCACACGTGCCCCCCGGCCCTGCTCCTTCACCCCACGCACCCTTCCTCCCCGCCCCCTGCTCCACCCTCCTGCATGTCACTCTCCCTCCTCCTTCCCCCATTCCTTCACCTCCCCATCCTCCTCCTCCTCCCGCCTCCCACTCTCCCTCCTCCCCCCGCTCTTCCATCCTCCTTTCCCTCCTCCTCGTCTCTTCCTCCCTCCTCCCCCAGCCCCTCCTCCTCCTCCCCCCTTAGGTCCCCGGCGCAGCAGCCCCTCCCCCGGGCCGCATGAGCGCGGACCCCTCGAGAGGTGGGTGGCCCGCCTGTCTCTGGTCCTTTGACCCGTGGCCAAGGGGTTCAGTTTGTGCGCTCCCCTGCAGAGGCCTGGGGTTGCTGGGTTCGCATCCCGGGTGTGGACCCGCACACCTCCCATCAGGCTGCGCTGTGACACCATCCCACATAAAAGAGAGGACGATGGGTACGATGTTAGCTCAGCGAGACAATCTTCCTCAGCAAAAAAAAAAAAAGAAAAGCAAGGAATTGGTTGTGACGTCTCTTGAGAGTCACAATGCACGCTCTTTGGGAATGTTGAGAAAATTTAGCTCCTCTTTTCACATGGGCGCGACCTGTTCCAGCGGGGCCTTCCTGGGACTGACCAAATTCATCAGCCAGTCAATCAATTAATCAAGCAATTAATCAATCAACCCATCAGAATACACCAACCTCAAACCAGAGAACTCACAATAGGTCCTTGTGTGTCCACACACACAGGACGGGCAGAGTCAAGACCCAGGGAGCCCATGGCCTCGAGTTGGAACTTTTGTCCAATGGGCCATGCAGATCGCATGTGTGTGCATGTGTGTGTTGCAGACTGAACCGTGACCCCCTAAAATTCACATATGGGAGTCCTGACCACAGGACCTTGGCACGTGCCGGGATTTGGAGACGGGTCTTTAAGGAGGGGATGGAGGTCAAATGAGGTCATGAGGGCAGGGAGGTTTCTGCGAGTCAAGACAGCCAATGCGTGCAGAGTTTTCTTTCTTTTCCTTTTTGCTTTCTAGGGAAGTTGACTGAATTTTTAAAAACAGGCAGCAAATAAGTTTCATATTGCATTTCGCTCCCGTCAAGAGACAGAACCCTCCTGGGCGAGTTGTGTTAAGAAAGATGCTGAGGACAAATTCTTGGTTTACACCAAATTTGCTTATTTGTTCTAAGGCCTCCTCATCACGGGATAATGACGATGCTGGCAAACGGGGGGCCGTACATCCTATTTGAGCCCATCTGGGTGACCCCCAAAATGAGCGTAGGACGAGATTTAGAGCCGCCAAATGCCCTCTGGAAGATGCAAGGACACTAATTACTGTGTTTAACCCACTTGCATCATTTAAAATCCGCAAATTAAGACAGTGGCCCACACCCGGCCCCCGACTTGTTTTTGTCGATAAAGTTTTATTAGCACACAAACACGTTCACTTATCTATCTATTGTTTGCAGTGGCTTTTGTGCTAAAACAGCCGAGTTTTCTAACTTCTCCAGACACACTGTGGTCTGGGGAACCTAAAATATTTACTCTGTTACCTTTTACAGAAAAACCTTCCCACGTCCGCAGTGAATAATGAGGGTGAATGTGGCTGGATGCCTTGCATGCCAGGGGAAATTTTCTCACAGAACGAGCACCGTTTTTATTATCGTGTTCTCCACGGCCGTGTGCAGCCGCCTCAAAAATAATGGCTCTGAAATTCTTAGAAACCGAGAAAAAAAATAAAATAAAAAAACCCTCAAAAATACGATTTAACGGACACCGTCGCCCTCCTAACGAGCTGAAGAAACCGGGTTGCACTCCCAGCCTCTCGCCTCGTGCCCTTCTGCTATTTTTTTTCTGCACAAAACCACACGAGCCCGTCACCTCCAGACCCGCAAAAGCGAGTCTGAAAGTTCCTAGTTACCTTTTTTTAAAAAAAAAAATAATAAAAAATTTTAAAAAAATGAAGAACCCGCCTGTCCAAACCTCTGACGGTCAGAATGGGCCCCCGACTTCACAGGCGGCCTGTTGTTGCTGACTGACTGCTTGATGACGGGCCCTGGAGGGCCGGCTGCTTTTCCCTCCGCGGGGATAATGGGAGGCCATTAAAACGGAATAGAAGGCGCCCCGGCCATATAAACGCAGAGCGTTTGTTGACGAACGGCGTCTCTGGGCCTAATTGATGACTGCGATCATGG
>NC_091820.1:355000-372500 GCF_041296235.1 Equus asinus | reverse complement strand
TGACAACAATGAGGTCATTGGTCATTGACAACAATGAGGTCATCAGCGTTTGACAACAATGAGGTCATTGGTCATTGACAACAATGAGGTCATCAGCGTTTGACAACAATGAGGTCATTGGTCATTGATAACAATGAGGTCATTGGTCATTGACAACAATGAGGTCATCAGCGTTTGACAACAATGAGGTCATTGGTCATTGATAACAATGAGGTCATTGGTCATTGACAACAATGAGGTCATCAGCGTTTGACAACAATTAGGTCATCGGCGTTTGACAACAATGAGGTCATTGGTCATTGACAACAATGAGGTCATCAGCGTTTGACAACAATGAGGTCATTGGTCATTGACAACAATGAGGTCATCAGCGTTTGACAACAATGAGGTCATTGGTCATTGACAACAATGAGGTCATCAGCGTTTGACAACAATGAGGTCATTGGTCATTGATAACAATGAGGTCATTGGTCATTGACAACAATGAGGTCATGGGTCATTCAGGGCGAGGGTCCCTCATGGGGCCACAGTTTGGGGGAAGATGTTGAAAAGCAACATTCAGAAAACAGAAGCGCCACTTTCTTCAGGAGGACGCTCTCGAAAAACCTGTCATACCGATGGTGTAGACAGATCATCCAGTCCTTTGGATCCAGCGTGATATATCCCAATCCTCTGGGTCCCAAGTGTGGGTGGAAACCTCAACGAGCCTCCTCCTGTGGATCCTCGCTGTAGGAACTGAGCCCTGTGGACCTCAGCCCTCTGCAACCCAACACGATGGGTCCCGTCCACACACATCCCAACTCTGCAGATCCCGTCTCTATGGATTCCAACTCTTTGGACGTTAGTTCTTTGGGTCCCAGCCCTATGAATCCTGATCCTATGGGTTCAACCATAAAGATTCCAACCCCATGAATCCAGCTCTGCAGATCCCCACTCTGTGGGTGTCAGTCCTGTGGAGCCCAACACGGTGGGTCCCACGTCTACACATTCCAACCCTATGGATCCTGAGTCTATGGATCCCAACTCTGCGGATCACGCTCCTCTGGGTCCCAGCCGTATGAATCCCAATCCCATGGATTCAACCCTATAGATGCCAGCCTTATGGATCCCAGCTTGCAGACCCCCACTCTGTGGGCTTCAGTCCTATGGATCGCAACTCTATGGATCCCGGGTGTGGACATGGCACTGCTCAGCAAGCCATGCTGTAGCAGGCGTCCCACATATAAAGTAGAGGAAGATGGGACACGGATGTGCGCTCAGGGCCAGTCTTCCTCAGCAAAAAAAAATTTAAAAAAAAAAGGAGGATTGGTAGCAGATGTTACCTCAGGGCCAATCTTCCTCAAGAAGAAAAAGGGAGAAAAACCCAGCCTCCTCTCTCCTTACGCTGCATCCCACAGCAAGATGGCCCACGCGGAGATGAACGGCATTATGCGTGCGGGGCAGGGACTTAAAAAAATCCAGATCGGCCGTCTCTTCCTGGCGGTGATTTGCAGTCCAAGTCCGACATTTTTGCTCAAACGTTAAAAAACAGAAAAAAAAAAACAAAACGGGCGCGTTAGCCCAGGCATTTAATGAAAACAGAGCCGCACTCAGGCAACGTGCTAACAAGGAGCAGATGGCCCGTCGGGACCCAGACCCTTTTTCTCCTTGTTGCCAAGCGGGCCCCACAAAGCCGCTCTGTAAGTGGTTTCATAAGGACCCGATTTGGCTCGGCCCTAACAAGGCCATTAAATCTGTGTAGACGGCGGGGTGGGGTGGAGGGGGGGCGGATGACAAGAAAACGGGAACAGTGTGTGCGCCGCCCACCGGGCCTCGGAGCGCGAACCCACACCGCGAGCCCTGCCAGGACGGGGGAGACAGAAACGGCCGCCTCGAACCTGCTCCCACGCGTGGAACCTAAAACGTTTGTTGACTGACCCCGTGACCAGCCCCTGAAACCACTCATCCCATTTCTGTCTGTGGATCTGCCTGTTCCGGATGTTTCCCGTAAACGGAATCACGCGCTGTGCGTCCTTCTGTGTCTGGCTTCTTTTCGAGGAGCAAATGTTTGCAAGGTTCACCCGGGTCACGTCCTGCTTCCCGCGTCCCCCCCGAGCAGACGCGCACGGAGGCTCCCGACTCCGACGGCTTCCCCTACGGATGAGCGGTGAGAGGTGGACTGCAGGCATGGCTGGATCAAGGCGAGGGGAGGAAGTAATGAAACGGGTTTTGTGAGGGCTCCACTCTCGCCACCCCCTCCTTCTGCCCCACAAAGTGAGAGCCTAGCAGGTGTCGGGCGCCCGGGCTTTGTCTCTCCGGCCGTGACCATCGACTGCTTGAACCCAGGGGAAAAGAACTCGGCAAAACCGGCAAACAAAAAACTTGGCAAAACAAAAAAAGAGGATGACTGACAGCAGATGTTAGCTCAGGGCCAATCTTCCTCAGCAAAAAAAAAAAAAAAAGAGCAAGGTAAAATCAGGCACGATATCCATATCTGCTTGGAAAGAAACAGGACTCACAGGAACAACACTTCCCCTCGGGTCGGACCAGTGTAGACACGCCCGTTGTCAGGAACGCATGGCCTAACGGGGCCCCAGGACCCCAGAAAGCGCGCGGGCGGTGGCGACACGAATGATCCCCCGGTGCTTGCAAAGTGGCTAATAAACCTCTGGTTCATCTCTGCGGCTGCAGCGCTCCGCTCGCTTTGCAGCTCGGGCACGTCCTGCAAACGAGCCCCCTCGTTAGCGCGCTGGTGCAAAGGGCAAAGGGCACAGGTCACGGCCGGGCCCACCTGGGGAGGGACGTGTGCAGCCGCTGCAGAAACCTCCGCGGCGTAGACGAACCCGGGTCTGACCCGAGTTCCGGGCTCGCAGGTAGCGGGGACCCGGCAGGTCAGCTGCGGGGGGAACCGGCGCATGCAGAGAGGATGCACCGCGCATGCGCTGTCTGGCACAGGGCACATCCGGGTCCCGGAGTCGTGTCTGTGAGTCGGCTCCCAGCTCCCCGGGTGTAGACGGTTTATGCAGAAAAGGATTGCATTCCACACACGCCGCCCTGCGGACCCCAAGCTGCTTGCACTTCGAAACCTCTTAACCCACTTGGCGGCGGTGTATACGGTTTGCAGCCGTCTGTGCCCCGTTTAAAAACAGGCAACGGGGGCCGTTTGGACGAAGACTCGCAGCCGTGCAATCACTGCACGATCAGATGCGGGTTATTCTGACTCCACACACGCCTCCAAAGTCCTTATTCCACTTGCCTACCCGTTTCCCCCAACCCAGTTGCAGGCTTGTGCATTTTCCGTCTCCTTGCAGCTGCGTGGACACGTTAGTGGAAAACGGCTCCATGGGACGCTGGACGTTCCCGCTTGCCGAGAAGCCGTCAAACCGTTTTTCCAAAACGGTCTGCGCCATTTTGCGTTTGCGCCCGGGCCGCCCACCTCACTTCCGGCTGCTCCACGTCCTCGGCAACGCTGGCCGTTATAAACGCTCCAAACGGTCGCCACCGTTAGCCTGGGGTGTGCAATTTGTGTTGACTCCTCATTGACTCGTAATATCTTCTTTGTTACATATTTGGCACATCATCAGATACATAATACACCGGGCGCTGTGTAGAGGCAGGTGGTGGGGTTTTTTTTTTCTCTTTTTTTCTTGAGGAAGATTGGCCCTGGGCTAACATCTGCTGCCAATCCTCCTCGTGTTTTTTTTTTTCTTTTTTTTTTGCTGAGGAAGACAATCCTTGTCCTTTTTTTTTTTTTTTTTTGCTGAGGAAGACAATCCTCCTTTTTTTTTTTTGCTGAGGAAGACAATCCTCCTCTTTTTTTTTTTTTTTTTTTTGCTGAGGAAGACTGACCCTGAGCTAACATCCTTGCCCATCTTCCTCTGCTTTTTATACTAGGCTGGGCACAACATTTGACCTTTGAGGGCTTGACCCCTCTATGCGAACGGGCCGGGACCCCACAAACTCTCCGGTCGGCCTTCACCCCCCACCCTCACGCCCTCCGATGCCCTGAAAGCTGGCCTGGCTCAGGTTTACTGTGTTCTCGCGGGTCAGGGCCATTAAATAAAACGTTTACAAGCCGCCCATAAAACGTTTAAAACTCTTGGAACAACGCCCGTGAATTAAACCCCGTTCCCCTTGGCGGGAAGGAGGCGGAAATGACTTAACCCCGGGCCCGAAACCACCTAGTGAGGCGGCGCGAGCTGGGCTCAGTCAACCTGGAGGGGGGTCTGGAGGCCCCGCTCACCTGCGCCAGGTGAGGCCCAATGGTTTCCAATATGGCGGCACCGACGGGCGTGACCCCTGCCGTGAGCCGGGGAGCTCACTCACGCGCCTTCCCCAGCCCTTGTCTGACCCACAATTCTTTCTTTTTAAAATTTTCTGCCGCTCAAATGGGGCTGAAAAGGGCATCTCGGCTCCCGACTCGAGTTCCAGGGCCCCGAAAACGAATTAAAGAAACTACCACTGGCACCACCACCACCACCACCACCACCACTGTGAGACGGGCTCAGTCTTCTGAGGCCTCCTGGCGGGTTAGGAGAAAAGGGAACACCTCCTTTTCATTCGGACTTCACAAAATCTGTCGCTTTTAGCCCCAAACTGTCCAGGGGCCTGGCAAACTCCTATTCACCCTGCAGAGCCCCACTCGCCTGACCCCTCCCGGCTCACCTGGATTGTCCCCAAGAAACCAGGCTGAGCTCTTCCTCCCGCGTTCTGCTGTTGACCCCCGGGCCTGATCTCCACCCCAGTCCGTTTGCGCAGGAAACGGCCTCCTGGCTCAGCTCCCCTCCTCCGCCCGGCACCCCGATTGGACGAGGAGTGTTGCCAGGCCCGGCCCCAAAGGCTGTTCCATCCAGACGTCACCTTTGCCCCCGTCCAACGTCCAAAATGCACACGGCCCCCTCTGACCCGGGTGGAAAAAACCCGACTAAGGTCGTGGTGAGGGTGACCTCGGTGTCCTGCCCACACGGGGTCGGCAGAGCCGGCAGGTGGGAGACACCATGCAGGGAAGGGGCAGCTTTTAGGAGGGTCCTAGGGGCGTGACATTTGACCCCAGACTGGGGGCTTAAAACATCAGAGATCCATCCTGGCCTGAAGTTTGATGGTTTGGATCCCGGGTGTGGACGGACACGAATGCCAGCTCCGGGCCAGTCTTCCTCAGCAAAAAAAAAAAAAAAAAAAGAGGAGGAGGATTGGCAGCAGATGCCAGCTCAGGGCCAGTCTTCCTCAGCAAAAAAAAAAAAAAAAAAAGCACCTGTATGATCCCAACACAGCCATGGACACCTGAGATTTTGACATGACTAAGTCTTTGAGCTCTCTTCATCTCCAGTTTTCTTTTTTTTCTTTTGAGGAAGATTAGCCCTGAGCTAAGTGCTGCCTATCCTCCTATTTTTGCTGAGGAAGACTGGCCCCGCATCTCTAGTTGTTTTTTTTTTTTTTTCCCATTCAGAAAGCAACCGTCTTCTCCCCTTTCCGTCGGCCTCTTTGCAAAAGGGGATTTGTGCCAACAGGTCTCCGTTTCCACCCCGCGTCCAACAAACGGCAGAATGTCCAAGTAGGAAAAAAAAAGAAAAGACCATCAAGCAGCCACTCGAATCCTGCAGGAAAAATTCAATCAAGCATCCAGCATAGCCGACCCCGCCGAGCGCTCGGAACAGAGACTCCGGGCCCCGTGATGACAAACACAGGTGCTGGGCGGCGGGTCCGGGTCCCCGGGATCCTATTAGCAGCTGCTCTGGGACTTAAGAGGATTTCGAGGCGGCTGGTCGAGTCGGGAGCCGACAGGCGGAGAGAGGGACGTGTGCAGCGCTCGGGCGTCGAGGCCGCGAAGGAAACGGTGATTTATGGGCCGGGTAATAAAAACTAAGCCCGGCCTCTCTTTTCGGGCGGAAGAGAAAGAACTGAGGATTGGAACAACACCTCATTGTGCCCCGAGCTGGAGGAAACGAACGAACGCTGGACCATGCTGTTCTTTTTTTTTTTTCTTTTTTTTTCTGAGGAAGAGTGGCCCTGAGCGAACATCTGCTGCCAATCCTCCTCCTTTTTTTTTTTTTGCTGAGGAAGACTGGCCCTGAGCTCACATCCGTGCCCATCTTCCTCGACTTTGTACGTGGGACCCGGGTGGCGCCCCTCCTATGAGGTCCCCAGAATCGAAAACCCAGAGACACAGACCGTGTGGACCATGGAGCAGGGGTGGTGGGAGGTGACGGGGAGTCGGGGTTTCATGGGGTCAGAGCTTCAGGTCGGGAAGATGCAAGCTTCCGGAGGCAGATGGTGGGGACGGCTCCCCAACCTTGTGAACGTGCCTCACGACCCCGAACTGTGCCCTTAAAAATGCTTAAGACGGGGGGCCGGCCCGGTGGTGCAGCGGTTAACTGCTTCAGCGGCCTGGGGTTCCCTGGTTCGGATCCCAGGTGTAGACATGACACCACTTGGCAAAATCCACGCTGTGGTAGGTGTCCCACATAGAAAGTAGAGGAAGATGGGCACGGATATGAGCTCAGGGCCAGTCTTCCTCAGCAAAAAAAAAAAGAAAAAGAAAAAGAAAGAAAGAAAGAGGAGCATTGGCAGCAGATGTTAGCTCAGGGCCAATCTTCCTCAGCAAAAAAAAGAAAAAAGAAACAAAGAAAAAAGAGGCAGATTGACAGCAGATGTTAGCTCAGGGCTAATCTTCCTCAGCAAAAAAAAAACCAACAACAACAAAAAAGAGGATTGGTAGTGGTTAGCTCAGGGCCAATCTTCCTCAGAAAAAAAAAAAAGAGAGAAAAAAATAAACTTGATGCCCGAGCTCCTATTTCCACTGACCTGGCAGAAATGTGAAACCTTGCAGAGTTGGGCCTGTTTCACAACTTAATTCTCTTTAAGGGAAAGGAAAGCTTGAGGGGAAACCCCACCCGCTCTGCCCGGCCGGCGGCCTCGCCGTGGCCTCGGTGACAAGGACACCAGCCAGCTGGATGCACGGGGGGCGGGGAACGGGAGCCAGAAGGGTCTGCTCGCTGCCCGTTTGCTGGCCCGGAACTGCCCCTTGGGGCCAACTGGGGGTGGGGCAGACACTTCAAAATTCACAGAATATGGGTTTTGACCTAAAACCAGAGCACACTTTTTTTTTTTTTGAGGAACATTGGCCCTGAGCTAACATCTGCAGTCAATCCTCCTCTTTTTTCTTTCTTTCTTTCTTTTTTTTTTTTTTTGCTGAGGAAGACTGGCCCTGAGCTAACATCTGCTGCCAATCCTCCTCTTTTTTTTTGCTGAGGAAGACTGGCCCTCAGCAAACATCTTCTGCCAATCTTCCTCTTTTTTTTTTTTTTTTGCTGAGGAAGACTGGCCCTGAGCTCACATCCGTGCCCATCTCACAGGAGACTTTTAAACGTGCCAATCGCCCACACATCCTGCAGGAGCCGGGAAGACAGACAGAAACCGTCCCTCCGGGAAGGTCGGCCTCCACGTGTTGACCTCGATGACCTTTAGCTCTTTGCACCCTCCCTGGAAGGTCAGTGTAGACTGTAGGATGGGGCCGTAGAACCAACACCCTTTGTGGACCCGCAGGATTTTTCTGGAACAGAGACGCCCGGGTCCGACTCCCTCCTTTGTCTACACCTCCTGCCGCCCTTTCCGGATCATCCCTTCGAGGCTCCAAGGCGTCTTCTCCGGAGATTTCTTTCCCCATCGATCCCCTTGAGAAGCATTTCACGGTCCACACAGCAGCACAGAGGACACTCTAGAAGTCGGTCGACGGGGAGCTGCCTCTCGGGGGCGGTTGCAAGTCCCTCGAGGTCACGCCGTGGGGAGCCCGGCTCTCCCCAAACCACAAGAAAGAGCTCCAACCCACCCCGTCGCGCCGGTGGCATTTCCTCCATGGAGACACGGCTCCTCCAACGGGCTCAGAGAGGTTGGGGGCGCTGGGCAGACGACACAGGAAACCACAGGACCTTGTTCTGTCGGGTCATTTGTGGATCTTGGTTCCCTTCCACCCACACAGCCAAAAAACACGTTGGACTCGTCTACACAGGGTGTGAGCCAAGCCGGCTCCGTGCCCGCACCCTCAGCCATGGGTGGGTCTCCTTTGACGACCCACCCTCAGCAGATGACGACACCACGAGGGGCGATGGAGGCCCAGCTCCATTTCTCCGTGCTCATTCCTTCACGTTCGTTCTTGGAGCTCACTGTCCTGCGCTTGGCTGCGGGGTCTGTAAATTAACTCCGAGTGGGTCACGGAGTTTTGAACAGAGGCGTTGACACTGAGAGCTGAAATCATACCCATCTGCCGTCTTTTTTCAACTCCTCTCAGGATGAGTCTCATTTAGGGTCAGCCCTGTGGCGTTTCAATGCCAACCCTACTGGTTTGTTTTTTTTTTTCCTTGAGGAAGATTAGCCCTGAGCTAACATCTGCAGCCAATCTTCCTCTTTTTTTTTTTTTTTTTTTTGCTGAGGAAGACTTGCTCTGAGCTAACATTCATGTCCATCTTCCTCGCCGTTTGCCAAGCAGTGTCATGTCCACACCCGGGATCCGAACCAGTGAACCCCGGGCCGCCAAAGTGGACAGTGTGAACTTAACCACTGCACCACCGGGCCGGCCCCCCGCCCAGGAGTTTCGACGTAGCTTCTCCATGCTGTTCAACGGGAGCCTGTTCTGGCCCGAGGGGCGTTTTGTGACCCAACGGGGACCCCAACCCACCACAACCCCGGATCCAGCCTCTCGAGGGCGCCCCGCCCTTTCCACAGGCCCAAGTTTTATTCCCCGTAAACTGTTTATTTTCCGGGAAGATTGATGCGGTTAATATTAGCTTTCAAGATGACAGATTAACACGGCCAGTTAATCAGGGCTATTAGCGGATAAATATCGGTAATTCGATCACCAGAGTAATTTCTTTCCCGATAATGCGATTTACAAACGCAAGCGATTAAGTAATTAGCCTACATCTCCATAGATTACCCGACCTCGGGAGCGCTCCCCCGGTGAGGACAGGGAGCCCGGCGCGACTTAGAACTCGACTCAGGAAGGAAGAGAAAACTCTAGAGAAGCGGGGCCGGCCCGGTGGCTCAGTGGTTAAGTCCGCACGTTCCACTTTGGCAGCTTAGGGTTCGCTGGTTTGGATCCCGGGTGTAGACATGGCACTGCTTGTCACGCCATGCTGTGGTAGGCTTCTCACATATAAAGTAGAGGAAGACGGGCACGGATGTGAGCTCAGGGCCAGTCTTCCTCAGCAAAAAAAAAAAAAAAAAAAGGAGGAGGATTGTCTTCCTCAGCAAAAAAAAAAAAAGAAAGAAAGAAATCAATTCGCTTCTTTGAATGGTGAGGCTTGTGTGGGCAACCGAGGCAGGTGTGAGCCATGACGGGCCATCGCCGGGCGCGTCTCAGGCCGCAGGTCTGTGAGCCTCGGTCCACACTGGCGGCCCCGAGTCGGCTGATTAATATGGGCTTCCACGTGCCTCGCAGAGCTCGGTCCCCCCGGTGTCTGAGCCGTTTCCGTGGTAACCGATTCGGAACGCGGGGGGCGCCGGGCTGTTGTTCTCCGCCCCTCCGGCTGCCGGCGGAGGGTCCCGGGGAGCCGCTTCGTCCACGCAGCCCGTCACCTGTCAGCGCCGCCAGACGCCCCGTTTGATCACACCGCCCGCCCCCGTCCCGACAACGCCTGGCGTCCGCTGATCACAGGATCCGGCTAATTCAGGGCGCTGTGTAGACCCCGGGGGAGCCAGTACCCCCGGACCTGCCAGTTCTTGTCTCATTTTTCCTCCGCGAAAGCCGACAGGCTGTGCGAGGACGGAATGGTCGATCCGTTAGTTTCTGACGGGAGGGGTTCGGGGGGGCCCTCCCCGCGGGAGTCTGGATCCGCTTGTGCTTCCGAGTTGGCGGGGAAAGACTCGGCAGCAAGCACCCGTGTGGTGGGCGGAACTGAGTCCCCTGACTCGCATAGGGGAGCCCTGACCACAGGACCTTGGCACGTGCCACGGATTTGGAGACGGGTCTTTAAGGAGGGGATGGAGGCGAAATGAGGTCGCGAGGGCGGGTCCTGACCCAGCGGGACTGGGGCCCTGATGAGAAGAGGAGATGAGGACGCAGACGGGGAGAACACGTGTCTACACGGCGATGGGGTGTAGACGCGTCCCCGGGCATTTCGTGGCAGCCTCGAGAATCCACGTGTTTCCTGGCAGCCAGGATGCTCACTCCCTCCTCCACCTGGAGAGCAGTGGAGACTGGGGGGGGTGAGGGGGTCACAGGGCGAGGAGGGGGCGTTGGGCCTGGTGCCCTGTTGGGGAGACTGAGGCAGATTCCCTTGGAGACCGGGGGACGGCCATGCTTTCAGCTCCATGTAAGATGCGGACATTACATTAGATTTTTCTTTTTTCTTTTTTTTGTTGAGGAAGATTGGCCCTCAGCTAACATCTGCTGCCATTTCTCCTCTTTTCTTTTCTGTTTTTTTTTTTTCGCTGAGGAAGACTGGCCCTGAGCTCACATCCGTGCCCATCTTCCTCTACTTTATATGTGGGACGCCTGCCACAGCACAGCATGCCAAACGCTCCCGTGTCCACACCCGGGATCCCAACCAGCATCTTCCAATAGGATGCAGACGGGGTGGGAAGCATAAAACCTGGGCGCATGGGCTGTGCAACCTTGGGAAGGCCACACACCCTCTCTGAGCTTCCGTTTGTGCATCCGTCCATCGGGGGGGCCTGGACTCCGTGATTTCCTGGGGTGTCTCCTCGTCCACACTGCTGTGAGCCCACTGTCGGGATGGTCGGTCCACGCGGGGTGTGAGCGGGTGTTCAGAGAGGCTGTGCGAAAAAGCCGCTTTTTTTTTTTTTTTTTTTTTTACGACCGCATGCTGGCCCGTTTCCCGGCGCTCGGGTTCTCAATCCTCCACCTTCCAGCTCGTAAAACGCGGATCGCGCGGCCCTCAAAGCCTCCCATTCCACCCCGACTCCCGCGGTTACAAAAACACCCGATACAACCCGCTCGGATTGACACGCTTCCAAATTCTCCGTGCATCCGTCCTGCAGACGTTTGTCCTGTGACGTGTCGCCCGTCGCCGTCTGCGTCTTTGCGGAAACGCCTAGCTGGGCGATCCTCCGCGACTTGCTTGACGTCTCTGTTCCCTTTTTGCAAGGGCCGCGTCCACAGGAGAACTAATCTGGTTTTCCGGGCCGGTTGCATAACGGGTCCCGACCCCCCAAGTGGAACCCGAATTCCGACACCGACCACCCATTGCGCCCCCGGGACCCACCGGACCCCCATTTGGATGCGCCTCCCTCTAAGTGGGCCTATTTTCTTCAGAGCGGGAGGGGGTGAAAAAGCGCTGGGAGGAGACCCCACACCGAACCCCGAGCCGCGTCATTAAACCCTTACAACTCGGAGATCCGGCTTCTCGGGTTTCAACCCGATTCCCCGTGCACACCAGCGGGGCGCTGACTCATCGCCCATAAAACCCGGTTTCCAAACTCGGAGGGGGGGCGGGGCCCGCGGGTTTATGGCGTTTCGGGCCGACTCGCTGTGTGGCCTCCGGGCAGCCGGGCCCGTCTCCACCGCCCGCACGCAAACTGCCCACGCGGCCCCACCGCCCGCCGCTCGACCTCCCGCGGAGCCGGCGGTGTGGACGCCGCCATCTGAGGCACGGCGAGCACAGAGACCCCGAGAGCACTGAGCACAGAGACCCCATGAGCACTGAGCACAGAGACCCCGGGAGCACAGCAATGCTGTGCATCAGAGACTCAGGTTGCACAGCGTCAGGTTCCCCGTCCTGTCCCTTTCCGTCTCCTCTGGAAACTTTCAACCCGCTTTTCCCCGCAGACAAAACCCTCGCCCGCCGCCCACGTGAGCTCGTCGTTTATGAAAAACACGTGAATATGTGTTTCTCATCGAGGTGCTTTCGTGGACTGAAACCCCGTCTTTTTCCCCCGAAATCTGTTGCCGTTTCCAAACCCGGCCTTTTCTCTTCGTCGTCCCGACCGCGTCTTTAATAATTAATTTCCGCGTTGGGCCCTGGGAGCGCGGGGCCGCCGTCCTGTCGAATTAGCCCCTTCCTGAAGGAGAAGCGGTGGGCCGCACCTCACTCGAAGACGGAGCCTCAGTTCCTGACGGCTGGGCGGCCGGGGAAGCACGGACTCGGGATCCCAAATCCCACCCCAATGGTGGGGTTGACCACCTCGCTGTGTAGACACGCACATCCCCATCAAGAGGGTCCCTTCCAGGGTGCCAGACGAGATTAAAGGACCCGGATAAGACTGTCTAGACGGGATTATCCACGTGGGGTCAGCTCACAGGCCCACGGGAACCTGGAAGGGGCCTCGAAGGACAAAGATGCAACAGGAGCTGATGATGCACGAGGTTCGACGGGTCGGCCCTGAAAAGCGACCCTGCGGGGCGCTGGCGTACGCAGCTCAAATTTCCCCCCTTCTCTGACTGTGGGGCATTTTTTAAAAATCCCAATAAATAGGGTTTGGGTGATTGCAAAAATGTGTTATTTGGTCCCAAAAATAATAAGGTTTATTTTGCAAAGGGGAATGTCTGCACCTCCTTGGGTCGTAAGTTCTCACACACTCGTGTTTTTTTTTCTGTTTTTTTTTTTTTTTTGCATTCAGGACCCCTATTTTGTCATCTCCCCCGATTTTCCCCTAAAAGCAGAGAAGGCTCGTGCGCACCTGTTCGCAGCAGCGCCATTCCACAGCAGCCAAAAGGTGGGAACAGCCCAAGGGTCCATGGACAGGAGGATGGATAACGAAAATGTGGTCCATCGATACAGTGGAATATTACTGAGCCAGGAAAAAGGAAGGACATTCTGACCCAGGTAATAACATGCATGGACCTTGAGGACATGATGCTCGGGGAAGTCAGGCAGAAACGAGAGGACAAATCCTACAGGATTCCACTCCTGGGAGGTCCCCGGAGGGGTCAGATACAAAATAATAAAAATAATAACAATTTAAAAAAAGGAAATGATGCCCAAAAGATTGTGCATGTGTGATAAACACAGTTTTTGGACTCAGAAGATAACTTGAAATAATATAAACGCTATAGAAAATGATTATGAAACTAGAAGAATGACAAGAACAAATAAAGAAAACAGACGGTGCCCTTAAAAGAAATAGAGAATGAAAAAGGGGGAAAAGGGCAAAAGGAAGTGAAGAATGAGATGGACAAGATTAAAGAAGAAACGATAAATATGGAAAATTAGCGAATCAGGTCAAGGCGGTTCTATGAGGAACCCGCAAAGGAGAAAACAAAGAGAGAGACGGAACGAAACAAATCATAGAAACACGATGCGGAAAAGTGCGGAGGTCAAGATTCCAAACTGAAGACTGAAAAGACACACGAGACCGACCCAATATGACCAAAAATAACGCAGAAAACTCCCAATAATCAGATAAAATGAGGGAAAGTGCACGGGGTTCAGTCCAGAGTCCTCGGAACAGCAAAAGGGAGAGGATGGTATTTAGCTGCATCGATCGACACCAAGGTTTTCACAAACACACCAGGGACCTGAGAATTCAGTAATCTCTTCGGGCACAGAGGAGCCGAGGGTGATGGTGGTGGAGATGATGATGGTGATGATGGTGATGATGGTGATGGTGATGATGGTGATGATGGTGATGGTGATGGTGGTGATGGTGATGGTGATGATGGTGATGGTGGTGATGGTGATGGTGGTGATGGTGATGGTGGTGATGGTGATGGTGGTGATGGTGATGGTGATGATGGTGGTGATGATGGTGATGGTGATGATGGTGATGATGATGATGGGGATGGTGATGGTGATGATGATGATGATGGTGATGATGGTGGTGATGATGGTGATGGTGATGATGATGATGATGGTGGTGATGATGATGGTGATGATGATGATGATGGTGGTGATGATGGTGATGGTGATGATGGTGATGATGATGATGATGGTGATGATGGTGATGGTGATGATGGTGATGGTGGTGATGATGATGGTGATGATGATAGTGATGATGATGATGGTGGTGATGATGGTGATGGTGATGATGGTGATGGTGGTGATGATGATGGTGATGATGATAGTGATGATGGTGATGATGGTGATGATGATGATGGTGATGATGATGATGATGGTGATGGTGGCGATGGTGATGGTGGTGGTGGTGATGGTGGTGATGATGATGGTGATGATGGTGGTGATGATGGTGGTGATGGTGATGATGGTGGTGATGGTGGTGATGATGTTGATGGTGGTGATGATGATGGTAATGATGGTAATGATGACGGTGGTGATGGTGATGATGGTGGTGATGATGAGGATGCCTGTGATGGTGACGACAACGGTTCCAAAAGCCAGTCAACGTTCCCGTGAGCCCAGGGACGTCCCGACACGTACGCTGTCTTAAAGGGCACTGACGCGTTCCCCTGTCACAGCGCGTCCCCAGGCCTCCAGCCCACCCTCCACCCCGTTTCCTGGGGTCGCACAGGCCCACGACGCATTAGCGAGTCTTCCCAGCTCCCAGGAAGACGGCGGGGTCCCTGTGAAGACCGAGGGCGACCCCCCCGTGCGCACTGCCCTGCGTGATTTCTAAAGACCGACGCAAACACCTGAGCGCCTTTCCAACGGCCTCCTGGGAGTTACGACCAGACGACCCCGAGTCGGACGGTCGGGGCCGGGAGAGAAATTCCACCGAAGAGAATCCGCCCGGCGCCCTCGATCCCGAGCCCGTTGGACGGGGAAACGGACTCCACAGGAAATGAGCCCCGATTTAATGAAGTCGAGCGAAATAATTACGCCATTCATCTTCCGACGCTCGATAATTGGACCGGGAGCCACGGAAGGAGAGAGAGGGAGGGAGGGAGGGAGAGGGGAGCTGGAGGAAGCAAACGCCTGGAACGGCCCGATCTGGGGGCGAAGTTGCGAAGACACGGGAAATGGGGTGAAATCCTGAAAAATGCTCCGGGGTGGACGGAAGTGGCTGAGGGTGGAGGGGCAGCCTGTTCAGGAGACGAGTGGAGAAGCATTGAGGGTTTGGGGGGGGGGGGTCCCAACCAACGCACTCGGCACGTCTGTCTTGTCCGTCTACACCGGAGAAGGATTGAGAACAAGTGACGTTGAGCTTAGGGTGATGGGGGCCAGCCCGGTGGCTCAGTGGTTAGGTGTGCACATTCTTGGTGGCCTGGGGTTTGCCGGTGTGGATCCCGGGTGTGGACATGGGAGCGTTTGGCCCGCCATGCTGTGGTAGGCATCCCACGTATAAAGTAGAGGAAGATGGGCACAGATGTTAGCTCAGGGCCAGTCTTCCTCAGCAAAAAAAAAAAAAAAAAAATGAGGAGGATTGGCAGCAGATGTTACCTCAGGGCCAATCTTCCTCAAAAGCAAAAAAGAAACAAAAAAGTTGGTGTCCATGGACCAGTCACTCCATCGGCCACAGGATCCATGGGAATTCCTTTGACACCGAGCGGTCGATCCTAATCGGATACCTCGATGGCTTAAGTAATGCACCGAGTCCGTCTTAAACATCGACTCGTCAGACAACCTGGGAGCCTATTAATGTCCCGTCAGGCCGTCTGTCATTTTCTGTCCCGGGAACTCGGGGCGACGTCGCCCGTCCTTTTAATGCCCCGGCCGCGGATGCTCAAGGCCTCCCTTTACCCTTGAGAGGCGAGTGACTTGACTTGCGAGGCCGGGTCTCCAAACCGTGCACTTGTTTCCCCGAAATGGTAATCGATTGACTCACGGACGTGGCTTCGCTAAGTGGAAACGCCGGGGTTGAATTTGACGGGCGCATCCTGGGGGTAAGTTGAGGCAGGATGTCTCGGGTGACAGAGTTTCCTGCGTTGGAGCCAAATATCTTAAAGGGGCCCGAGGCCCGGAGTTTTCCGTCCCATGCAGCCCCGCCAGATGGTCTCCACCGCCCGCCAGGGCCTCTGCAACCGACTCCCGCCAATGAGGACCAGATGTCGCCCCGTCTTTATCTTAACAAGCCCCGATTCCTATTAACCCGGAATTTGTCCTGCGTTCGACTCGGTTTGATTTAGTCCTGTCTGCACGTCGAAGCCAAGAAAAAAAAAAAGAAAAAAAAAAAACATTGAGTTTAAAAATTACAGGGTCCGGGGGGGGGGGGGGAGGCGGGGGTGAAGGGAAGAAAAGAAAAAAAATGTGGAACACATGCTCAACCCTATTTGTCGAGCAGACAGGAACATCCATTAGGATTATATGGATCGGCCGAGGCCCTCGGCAGCCCTTTGAAAATACGTTCCTGACGGGCCCGGCTCCCGGCGCTGGCCGCCGCCTTCCCGTTTGCCTCGATTTCCCGGCTCTTGACGGACGGCAACGTACGAACGAGTCGGTTCCGCCCGTTGAACTCGTTTGTAGGGTCGGCGGCCCGGAGTCTCTGCGAAATTGGAGACCAGGAACGTGTCGGCCCCGAGGAAATCGAGGAAAACGCTCAGCGTCCCAGTGACTCGAATAGACACTGAGGTTCTGGAAGGGGCCCCTGCGGATTAAAGGTTTCCTGAAGGAATTTGGAACGTGAGGAGGGAAAAACGGAGACGTGCGCCGTCCGAGGTGGGACGACGGGCCGATCGGAGTACGCGGATAATTGCTAATTATTCATGGCCTCTCTGCCATCAGTTGAGCTGGAAACGCTCAACCCCGTTTAGCCCTGCGGTAACTACTGCCAATCCTCTTATTTGTTTTTTTTGCTGAGGAAGACTGGCCCTGACCACCTGCTGCCAATCCTCCTCTTTTTTTTTTTTTCGCTGAGGAAGACTGGCCCTGACCATCTGCTGCCAATCCTCCTCTTTTTTTTTTTTCGCTGAGGAAGACTGGCCCTGACCATCTGTTGCCAATACTCCTCTCTCTCTCTTTTTTTTTTTTGCTGAGGAAGACTGGCCCTGACCATCTGCTGCCAATCCTCCTCTCTCTCTCTTTTTTTTTTTTTTTTGCTGAGGAAGACTGGCCCTAACCATCTGCTGCCAATCCTCCTCTCTTTTTTTGTTTTCTTGCCACCAAATAGGAAAACGTTCAGGAATCGAGTTTCTAAGGAACGTGGTCGGGAGATTGAAAAAACAAAGATGCCGAGATTTCGTGATGCTGGTGAAAGAATTCTTAAGTGGAGAAGCCTATTGGCCCCCGAAATGGAACGGGTTCATCCTGTAAATATGTCGATATTGCCCCAAATTAAAATATGGCCTTAATCCCTCCAGGAATTTCTTTCTTTTTTTCTTTTCTTTTCTTTTTTTTTTTTTTTTAAAGTGTGGAAATCATCGAGCGGCTCCAAAACGTTTCCGTAAGAATAAACGGGTGGCGTTTCGGAAGAAGCCTGGAGACGGGCCGTGCATTAGCAGACAATAAAACCCTTTATAAAGACGCGAGAAATGAAAGGAGTCAGGACCCGGCCCCGTGAACAGACGGATCCACGACGACGAGGAAGAAACGCCCCGAGAGTTTACGACGTGACAGACGTGCTTTTCCTAATTCATTCCAAAAAAAAATCTTTTTTTTTTTTTAAAAATCAGAGATTCTGTGTGTCACAAAATCGACGCAAAATTAAAAAGGCACGTGAGGAAACAGATGGAAAA